>NW_023270447.1:18938787-19036287 GCF_011800145.1 Mirounga leonina
ATGATGAAAGAGCTTCCATGAGTATGTATTGCACCGTTAATTACTGTCCTTTTTCTACAGGCTTCTAATGTGAGGAAAAACACGGAATGACAAGTGTGGGAAAGAGCAAGCACTAAATTACTGTCAGAAAAATAAACGGAGTAGCACAGTGGTGCTCAGTGATTTACGGGGGCAATTAGTCACCACCCCATGGCGCTGCTGAGGACAGCACGGCAGCAGACGCGTCAGGCCTGAGAGGAAGAAGAGGCTTTGCACTGCTTTCCAGACAACTTTTCAAACAAGAGAGGATATTTGAGCACATTAGGTCCCATGTCTTCATTCTGGGTGCCCACCCCTTCACATTATTCAACCAACCTAATACATAAACGTATTTTTAACACAATATTAACCTGTTCTGTGTGTGTTGAAAAGACTCCAACTGCAACTTTTTCCTCTCCCACTGTCCAGAGTAGGTTTTTCCCACCTCTTAAATGAAACAAACCTTTCCCCACTCCCAAATTGTCCCCCTGATGTGTGCCTTCCGTCTGTCTCATTACTTCTTGCATCTTTTTTTTTTTTTTTAAGATTTTATTTATTTATTTGAGAGAGAGAGAATGAGAGAGAGCACATGAGAGGGGGGAGGGCCAGAGGGAGAAGCAGGCTCCCTGCCGAGCAGGGAGCCCGATGCGGGACTCGATCCCGGGACTCCAGGATCATGACCTGAGCCGAAGGCAGTCGCTTAACCAACTGAGCCACCCAGGCGCCCTCATTACTTCTTGCATCTTGCTATCATGTTCTGTATTTGCTTGGAGCGACTGGGTGCTAAGGAGTTTGGTCTCCAGCTCTTCTGAGGAAGTTTGATGAGCTGGTACCAAGAGGTGATGAATGAGGCTGTAAAACCCAGAGTAAATGAGAAAAATACATAAACTTCCTGATATTCGTTGGCCTATTTTTAACATACTGCATACAGTGCCTATGTATATACACATAGCAAAATAAATCTGCTAAGCTATAATGAATTGGTGTGCATTCTTTAATAGGAATTCTTCTCCATCAGAAGGAATCTAGAATGGAAGGCCAGGCAAGAACCCAGGAAAGACAAAGATTTTATTGACTAACTGCCACGTCTGTGTAGGGGCAATGGCAAGGCTGCTAAGATGAACAAATGAAGCATCATCAGGAGTTTAGTATCCTTAAGTAGTGTTACTAAGATTGCTACCATTTTCTATTTCTGAAGCACTGTACAGTTTACAAGGGACATTTGGAGTTCCTTGTCTCGTTTGATCTTGCCTTGGCTTTAGTCAAGAACACCTGCTCAGTTAGAAATGTGTCCCGTGAATATGTACACATTTGGAGAATGTGACCTAACACATGCTACCTTGGCCTGTAAGCCAGATTCCTAAAGAGGCAAAACCGTGTTGACGAGCTGAGGCTAGTATGGGCAACCGGGCAGTTAGTTTCTGATAAAGAGTCTCGTAACTGGGAAAAAGTACAGATTTTACTTACCCTTTCCCATATTTTTAGGTTTTATTTTTTTTTTAATGCACAATGTGCCTTTAAAAACAATGAAAGAATAATAGAGAGACCCGGGATTTGATGTAGAATTGCACATTTGTGACCACAAGAGCACTGGTTTTCCTGTAAAAGGAAAGCAAACCCAACCAGGAAAGGAGGCAGATGTGTTTGTCTGCAACATTGCAGGCATATGAAATTATGCAGATCTCACTGAAAACTAGGAATGATATAACTTGGAAATTTAACCAAAATTGTTTTTCATCAGTGAACCAAGCTCATTTTATAAGCATTG
Source organism: Mirounga leonina (assembly GCF_011800145.1). NCBI lineage: Eukaryota > Metazoa > Chordata > Mammalia > Carnivora > Phocidae > Mirounga > Mirounga leonina. The sequence continues at coordinate 18,940,574 of NW_023270447.1, forward strand.
TGTGCATTTTTCAGAGCTCTTTCTTTTTCGAAAGTCACATTTGTAGTTTTGGGTAGAGGGACATAATTGGGGAAATTAAGTACATAAAAAAATGAAATTTAAAGTATAAAAATTCGGCCTTTCTGATAAATTTTACGTTCACTGTTTTCTTGATTAAAATAGGACATTCTAAAAGTATTACCCCTGTAGGGGGAACATTTTTATATACATGTTATTTTTGTTTAGAAATTGTGAGCTAGTGGAGAGTGAAAATGACCTTGGCTATTGTACTTACTTATTGATAGAAATAATAGCCTTTTTATATCTGGATTCAAATATCTTCTCTACTAATCATGCAACTTTCATACGTTTCAAAGAGATGGTTTGGATTGCATGAAAACAGGAGGTTGGAGCTTCCTACGTGCCCCCGTGTTTGTGTTCGTACAGAATATTTATGCAATATTCCGACTTGGCTATAATCTAATTCCTGGCTATTATTTCAGTTGCAACTATAATTTTTAGATTAATGGTTATAATTTTGGTAGGGAATACATGAAAAGTTATATGTTCGTGCTTGAAAGGAGGATCATTAAATATTCATTATTACCACTCAAATTAGTTGTCATGCTCTATAAAACAGTTACCCGTTATCATTTCACTAGTTTAGATTCAGCAGTAAGTGAACAGCAATGTATGGCTCATATCAGTAGAGGAATTTTTGTTGAGGAACAGAGGGAGAAATGATTTTAAAACCCATTTGACATATTTATGTTGACAAATTATTTAAAAGAATTACTGCTTTGTCAATAAACATGTTTGTATGCTGGAATAGGATTGTGACTGGATTTACTTCTAGCTGTTTAAACACTATGATTGTGAAAGACAGTGCTTCTTCAAATGGTTATGAGGGGAAAAAATGAAAATACAAAGGTTGGGGTATTTTAGTGTTTTGCAGTTGCCTAACCTTGCCATGAAAAAGCACTTTTCATTTTCCTAAGGAGACATTGAAATCTTGCTTTTTCAGCGAAGCTAGATTGTATAATTTGTCAGTTTTCCCCATCTGGCAACAGATCTATCCTTAAGAAAAAAAAGCAAAAAGTAAAACAAGAGATGGATTTTTTTTTTAAATAAATGTGGGTGAGCATATGTGGAGATGTCTCCTTAACCCGTTTTGGAAACGTGAAGTGAAAATAAATATAAATGTATTTTAGTGTAAAAACATTTTGCTTTTTTCTTCCACATACCCTGATATAACTGTTCACTTATGTGAAGACATTAGGGACAGCCACATGGTTGTTTTTTTTTTTTTTATCACATATATGAATCATTTCATACTCCTCAGTAATTTAAATTGGTTCTTTTTCCATAGAAAAACCCCATAAATTTGATTCTGATCTCGTCTAATTTTAGAGCTTTCTGTCTTAAAAGAGTCAAATTGTAGCTGATGAACACATTTTGCATTTTTCCACATTGCATCTGGACTCTTCAGAATGATGGTTTATTTTATTTTATTTTTTCTGCACAGAGAAGAGGAAAAAATATATAGGTCCATGAATCAATCTAGATAATGGGGAAGGCTGAATGTAATAAATAATACAGTAACAACCCTAAACTAATGAGCTGTTGCTAAGGTACATTTCATAGGCTCATCCTCTATATAAAAAGTCACTAATAACCCCTTGGTGTAATCAGATGATAAAGCTTTGCCATAAGGAAACACCTGTGCAATTAGAACTGCAGATTCTTTTGCACGTTTCATTAATTTCAGGATTTTGTAAAGGCACAATGACTACACTAATAATCTAGTCTACTTGACTCCATGTCTACTGGAAACAAAGTGTCTAATTAGATAAAGGTAATTAATTAGAGATAAATGGAGCTAATCAGGCTCAGTTAACACTAATTCTCTGAATTAAGACATTTTGGGACACCTACTATCCCGCTGACTTTGATATTTTGCATTAAGAATAGGTTCTAGAGGAGTCAGAAAATACTGGCATTTGAGAATTGAGCAGTCTTTTGATGGCATATTTAGGCATCTGAAGTGAAAGAAGAGTTTCTTTCATATTTTGCTATTTCACCACCTTTCTATTGCAGCTTTAAGAAATCACTTTGTAGTTATTCCAATCTGTGCTAGTCTCCATATAAATTTTAATAGCCTTTGCTATCATTTTTATTATCTCTGTAGCCCACCAGTGGAAGAAAATCACAAGTTGTTCTCTCTTAAATAAAGAATTAACATGTTACATTAAGGAAATGTCAAGACTCATCAGTCTATATCCTAAAATTCTGATCCTTTAAGGAGAACAAACACCTACAATTCTGATCATTTAATTCTGATTCTTTAAAGAGAACAAACCTCTGCTTTGCAGTGTTGGACTGAAAATTTAGTGGTATGGGGGAAAGATCATTGGCTTTGAAGTCAAAAGACAATTCAAACTTCCACTCTCTCTTGCTAAATGAGTGATCTTAGGAAAAATGCTTAACTTTGAGTTCCTTTGGTTATAAAATGGAAATGATAGTGATGCTAATTTTACGGGGTTGTCATGAACATTGAACAAGGTAGCTGTGTAAAGACTGGTTATTATTACCTGTTTGTAATTGGGATTGAACACATAACCTAGCACCGTATCTTGGTTGGCTACCAGCTCAAATGTCAAAAATGTTCCATTTTTATCTCAACCCCATGATAATCTTTGGGCTATGTTTATATATGTAGCAAGGAAGAGATCAAGAATTTTCTCCCAAATAGTCAAATCAGAAAAATAAAAAATCCTGCAAATTCTTTACTTGGAGAATCTGAATTTATCTGCTTTTGTTTTCTACACTGATACAATTAGCCCTCTTGGCAAGATGTTCCACAGCCCACAGGGAATGGACAGTTTGCCCTGGAATTGAACTCTGGGATGTAGCTTAATATGAAGTGGACATTGAAATCTTTCTTTTATAATTTCTCTGGGATATGCCCCTTCCTCTTTCTGTTTTCTGTCCTAATTTATCTGGACTACTCCTAGATTATCTAGTGATCTCTTAACTAATATCCCTGCTTTCATTTCTTTTCTCCTATAATTTAGTGTCCTGGAATTCAGTGTTACCAATTTAATCTTCCTCACACAACACTTTCCTCATTCTCTCTCTTGTCAAGATCATAAGAAGATTCCTTGTTAAACTAAGACTCTACCAAATAGGCAATCAAAGCATCTGTATCTGGTTCATATTATTTATCCAGCTTATCTCCTGCCCTTCTCTGCCAATGGAGCTTTTTATTCCAGGCTAGCCAGCCTTAACTGTTCTTCACCACACCCATCTCTCTTTCTGTGCTCTTGTTCCCCCCCCATCTGACAACCTCTCTCCTCTTCTTTCAAGACTTATTTTAAATCCTGCATTACCCTGAGGCCCACCTTGACAACTCTGGCCTATCAAGAGCTTTCTTATCTCTGAAGGCCCACTGCAGTTCTCAGTGGCACCACGTTGTTGAGATGCCTGAGGTCAAGAACCATATCCTATTCTTGTATGCAAGGCAGACCTTGCTCACCATCCTCTTCCCCCAGACCTCAGCCTTCACACAGTGTGGCCATCCGGGGCACTCAGAACTAAACGATACAGGATACATGTCCATAACTAATTTGTGAGGTGTGGCTTGGCCTGGTCCTTGGTAGTCAGGTCTAATGACTTTTGTAGTAACCTTGGGCCTCTTTGCCCACTGGGGCTGGATTCAACCTGGGCTGAGAATTTGTGTTTGGAGGCAAAATTACCTTGATGAGAGGCCTGTTGTATGTTCCTGAGGCTTTGTTTGTGGCTTGCGGGTTATTAGGCTTTTATGACATGCAGTGAGGGAATGCTAGGAAGTGACCATTAGTATTTCATGACAAAACGTTTAGCAAGCAACGGTATTACTGCTCAGCAAACGTTTCAGAAAGGGCTGGGCAACATGGGCTGAATTTGCATTCATTAGAGACCTTTAGTGGAGTTTTTTGGTGAATGCTCTGTATGGGAGGTTTTCCATGGAGAAATGGAGGTTTTCCATGCCAGAGAAATTAAAACTTGTAAGCATTAGATACCCAGGTTCACTGGTTGTGGTTGTTGCAAACATGTCCACATTTTTTTCCTTTTATATATCAGTTTCCTTCTTTCTTTCTTTCTTTTTTTTTTTTTTTTAAGATTTTATTTATTTATTTGACAGAAAGAAAGAGAGCATAAGCAGGGGGAACAGTAGAGGGAGAGGGAGAAGCAGGCTCCCTGCCGAGTAGGGAGCCCGATGCAGGGCTCGATCCCAGGACCCTGGGATCATGATCTGAGCTGAAGGCAGATGCTTAACCATCTGAGCCACCCGGGCGCCCCTCCTTCCTTATTTCTATACCCTTTGGTAGCACCCTCCCAATACTGACTCCGAGTTTGGCTGTGTGATTTGCTTTGCCATTGACACAGTAGCAAACATATGACAGAGACTTAAAAATTACTTGGGTATCAGAGCTTGCTCTCTGGCTGTTCTTGAAACCCTTAGCAGCCCTGTGAATGAGCCCAGGCTAGCTAGCTTCCCGGATTATGACAGACATGTAGTCCAGTGTCCTCCTTTCCCTAGCCAACAGTCAGCTAACCCCAGAAGTCAAGTGGCCTAGGTGACCGGCAGCTAATCACAGAAGCTCACATGAGTCCAGGTGAGACCAATAGAACGATACACAGAATTGAACTAAATAGTTACTGAATTAAACCTTAGGTTTTGGGATTATTCAATATCCAGCAGCAGATTACTGATACACTGGTGTAGGCTATCTGTTTCACTGCTTAAACTTAGAAGAAATCCAGAGGACATCAAATGTTTGGTCTATAATCTTGGAAGATACATGAGTGGGAGAGTGGTGGTATCTTCAAGAGAAATAGGGAAACAAAGAAACCCTCTCAGTCTTGGGAAATAAGAAAATGGGTTCAGTTTTTGTTATTTGGGCTAATATAGATCAAAGTTTGAGTCAGGACTTCGAGAGAGATGGTAGGCCAGAGTTACAGATCTATATACAAGGGATAGCTGAAATTGTGGGATAGGATGAGAATGCAGAGAAAGAAAGACTGGTTGACAAAACTCAGTGGGATTCCCTCTTTTAGTGGCCTGTTAGAAAAGAGGCAAAGGAATCAGAGAAGGAGGAACAGAGGGTCAGGAGGCATAGAATCATGTAGCAGAAGCTCAGGCTGGGGAAAACTGCAAGAAGAACTGAATGGTCAGCAGAGCTGATTGCTAGAAAGGGCAAGCATGACAGTAATAATGACTACTAACTGAAGTGCAATTTGTAGTTTATGAAGTCCATTTACATACAACTCATTTCAATGCAGCATCATAGATAGAGTCAAGATCATTATTATGCCTTGTAAATGACACTGTAGGCACAGAGCCAGTAAGTGCTTTATAAATATTACTGGTAAGATGGCAAATTCTGAATGTCTTAAAATGGATTCTGTTTTTACTTACAGGAGGCCACTAGAACTGTAGTTGAATCTGGCGAGAGGAGAGTCATTAGTAGCCTTTAAAGAAGCAGTTTCAGAAGAGTTGGGGGTAGAGAGGATGGTAGTTGGGTAGGAGCAAGACCGTGTGGAGGTAATACAAAGGATATTGGAGGTAAGGAACAGAACACTGTTGAGTGGCAGGAGAACGACATGATAAAACCTTGAGGGGACACCAGGTTTGAAAGGAGGGTAAGGGTGACCAAAGCAAGTTTATAGATAAGGAGAGGGAGTAGAACCTGAAAGGAAGAGAGAAAATAAAAGGGAAAATAAAAGGAGGAAAAAAAATGACAAAAATAAAGAGAAATGAGAAAAAAATATTGAAAAGCAATTTCTGAAGGTATAGAGCACAGGTGAAGAAAGGGCTTAGACTTGAGAAGGACGGAGAGGCTGGTGGGAAGGGGAAAAGGAGGGAAATGACAGCAAGGGATTTTGAGGTAGAGAGGAAGGAAAGTAAATCAGTTCATACCAGAATCTTTAAATCCTGTGCTCATTTTCACTCCAAGAAGAGCAGTTTGCCATCTCAGGAAATGCCTGGCATGGATCTACCTTTATAATGAGACACTTGAAAGATTTCTGGAACTGCCTTCATTAAGCATACTGTCCTTCCTGGGCAGAGACATTTAATTTTGTGATGGAAAAAAAAATTCTTGGGGTAAAGACCCTGCATGACTTGTGTGTGTGTGTGTGTGTGTGTGTGCGTGCACGTGCACATACACACATGCACACACACCCTGGGCAAGAAGAGGTACTCTGGGCGAGAGATTGGAAGTCTGGGACCTGGGAGATTGGCCCCAAGGAGTGAGGGGCACCAAAATCAAATTGCATTGCCTGGAATCCAGGGTTGTCTTGAGAGGTGGAGCAGATGCCCTTTTACAGGGAAGAGATCCTAATTGAAAAGTACCTTCTTACCTAGTTCTGGAAATCTACCATCAGGACTTCCTTCCAGTGACTCAAGGCTTCTGCTTACTGCTTCAAGACAATACTTCTGGGAGGAGAAATCCACTAAACCTCAGGGTTTATTAGATTTTTCCTGAGAGGAGTTTTGTTGGATGATGAGGATGAGGACTGATGAGGAAGAAGTTGCCTTTGGATGCAAACAGAATACAGAAAGAGATCAGAAATCACCAAGTCTTCTACATTCCTCACATCCTACTGCTCATGCAAGAAGTTCTGTGCATGCTCCTCAGTTTCTCTCACCTTAATCCCCACCACCAGCATAATCACTCAACTACTCTGTCAAGATGCCTGATACATTACTGGTGCTCAATAAATGTGTGGATGAATGAATAAATAGCTCCCAACTGGCCTCTCCCTCCAAGTTTGGTCCCCTGCAACCCGTTCATCAGCATGCTGCTTTCCTAATGATCCTTCTAAAGCCCAGTTTGACCTATTTAAAATCCTTCATAGCACCTCATTACAGGGTCAAGTCAAAACTACTTAGCTTGGACTACATGGCCCTTCATGATCCAAGTCCTACAGCCCCTTCCCGATTTGGCATCTCACAGAGACCCCATGTGTGCAGATACACATTGACAAACACCCCCAGACTTGATGAACCATATTAAACTACTTCTAGGTCCATGATCACCTGAGATATTTCACACTGTACTTTGCCTGAGTTGTTTCTTCCTAGAACACTCTACCCCATGCCATGTCCAACTGGGAAACATCTACCTGTATTTTCAGTTTAAATAATTCCTCCTCAGTGAAGCTCTCATGAGCTCCTAAATTGAGGTACCAATCTCTTTTACTTGCCTTCCTTGTATCTAGCTCTGTTATAGCACCTGTCTCAACTGAACAGCATTTATTTGTGGACATGAGTATCTCCCCACCAGATGATCATGTCCCTGGAAAGCAGGACCATTTACATCTTGTCACTGTATCTTCAAACTAGGCATCTATCATGTTCTTAAATGTTTAATTGAGAATTTAGGCTGAGACTGCTTAAGGCCAAGTTCCCTTCCTTCTCCCTTTTCCAATTAATTGTCCTGGTATAGCATTATCTCAGTTACTTTCTTTGTAAAACAAGAGTATAATTGTGGATCTTTTTTTAGATTGCCTACTAACCATCTAGCCCCAGAGTGAAAGCCCACAGAGGGCCATTCGATTCCACTCTGACTCTGGAAGTGCCCTAAACCCCACGTCTAGAGCCTGGCAGAGTTCAGCAGGCACCTGCATCCTCCCCCACTACAGGTACTGTTGGGCAGGAGGTGGCCTTTGGTTCTCTCATGACTGTGTTCTGACATTTATTGGGCATCTGGCTTTGGAGGGGCAGGCAAGTGAGTCCACTGGAAAGATGCACAGTAGCCGTGAAGATCCCACTCACAACATTACTTCTGCTTTCCCTTATCTTGGAGGCTTCTCTTTGCCATTTGCCTGAGATGTTTCCAGGTGGGCTTCCTTGTGATGTAAATTTGTTCTATTATCTGGTCCACAGTCCAGTGAGTTTACAGACACAACTATTTTCTAAAGCTGCCCAGCAAGATGTCCCCATAATAGAACCTCTATCCTCAGAGACAGCAGTAAGGTTTTCATTCTCCTCTAGGTTTCCTGAGAAGCCAGTAGGCTAGCTTTGGTGTGGCCTACATATTCTAGTGCCTTTTTAGGAAGGAGTGCTCACTGTCCACATTATTCATAGACATTGAGTCAGCTTTTCAAATGGGAAATTGAAGCAAAACACATAACGGCGGGTGGGGGGAGAGATGAATGTTGGCAACCAGTGCCTTCAGCCTTGGAAGATCACGTTCTGAATTCTCTTCCACCAGATAGCTTAATCCTTCTTATATCTAAGAGTGAAGTTACCGAAGGGGCAGATTCCTGGCTACCTAATCAAACTGTGTGATAGGAGTCAAAGTCACTGCTTCCTGGATGATTTCTACAGAGCCCACTTCTTTCATCCTGCTCTAGTACAGACCTGTGCTTCAATGAACAGCAAGTGCCTTTCTCATTGGTGTGGACTGACATTATCAAGGGCCAAGTTTTAAAGGCCAGAAAATGCCTGAATCTTGAAAGTGGCTGAAGCAACTGAGTCAAGGCTCCAAACACTGGATTAGGAATCAAATGACCTTTTGATTTTAATTTTTTAGTCATGTCCTGTCTATTCTTATAGAGGACTTATGATTCAGTTATCTCCTTTTACTCAGTGAGTTTTCCTATGGAGCTATTAGTTATTTAATAAACCACAATCTGGCAGAAACAAAGGACTTATTTGAAATATTTCTTCACAGGAAATATACATTCTCTTTCTAGCACACTGAAAGTTTGCATAAGTGTTCTTCTTATAGGCCAGCTGAGCAAGGGAAAGCATTGTTGTGAGAGAAATTTAACTGCATTGCAGTTGCCAAATATTTAATACTTTAAAGAGGAAGTTCTAAAATTTAATAGTTGATTTTATTATTACTCTTTGGATATAATTAACTAGGGATGCACTTTAAACTGCTTTATTCTGGCTATTGAAATGGATTTTATGGTTTACACTGGGGAAAAAAAAATTCTGTCAGACCATGGGCCTCTCCCTTGGTGCACATTATTAGAGTCTTTTTAGAGACAAGCAAGCAATTTTGCTGTCATTGGTCTTGTTCAAATAGAGTATGTTTATCTATGCAATACTCTTGGGAAAGGGTGTCAGGAAAGGATCACCAGTTAGCAGCTGACATAGCTCCTGCACATTCGTTGACAAAGCTCTCAAATAGTAAATGAACACATAGATTTCATTTTTTATGTGGCTGATAAAATGTTATATCATTAAGTCAAAAGAACATATTTGTTCCATCCAACTTGAGTTTAGAACTAGCTCTCACTTCTAATACAAATCAGGGCCCTGCGACTCCACAAAGCATGCTCTGCAGAAACCAAACAGCTGTTCAGGACTTGAGGGAAAGCAGGTCTTTACACATTGAATACCAACTCTTTAATGGTCTGTTGGCATATTCCTGATCTGTTCCCAGATATTGAAATGCCAAGTGGGCTTTGGAGAAATCTAAGTCTTTCTGAATGTTTAGTTTAACTTGTGTATTGTTTTATTTCAAATACTGAATTCTCATCTCTTTGCTCTATCAAATTGAAGCATCCATTCACTAAATATTGAGCAAAAAACAACAAATAAGCAGCAAGTACTAATCTGGGCTCTTGCAAAAAAGTGTACAATATAAATAAGGCACTTGCCTTCAAGGAACTTACGATCTGGTGAGTATGATGAATGAACAAGCAGAAAATCTAATTACAAATCAGAAATGCTGTGAAGAGGGGAGCCTGGCTGGCTTATTTGGTAGAGCATGCAACTCTTAATCTCAGGGTTGTGAGCTCGAGCTCTGTGTTGGTTGTAGAGATTACTTAAGGAAATTAAAAAAAAAAAAAAGTAAGAAATGCTATGAAGAAAGAGAATTAGGGCTGAAGTGAGAGAGACCTGAGGCCTTGGTTTTCTCATGTGTCAAATGTAAATAGTGAGACCTACTTTGTAGAGTTGGGGATTAAATGAAACAGAACAATGTAGATACATTTCTTAATGCAGTGCTCAGTATGAAGTCAGAGATCAAACATATAGTTGGGCGCCTGGGTGGCTCAGTCGGTTGAGCGACTGCCTTCGGCTCAGGTCATGATCCTGGAGTCCCGGGATCGAGTCCCACATCAGGCTCCCTGCTCAGCAGGGAGTCTGCTTCTCCCTCTGACCCTCCTCCCTCTCATGCTCTCTGTCTCTCATTCTCTCTCTCGCAAATAAATAAAAAAAAATTCTTAAAAAAAAAAACACAAAAAAACATATAGTTAAATACATGGACCCAGATAGGATCCATGGTGTATTTGGTTGGTGACATTAATGCCCCACATGTCTTCACATTTTGAAGTGATGTCACAGAGAACAAGGAGTAGTCATTCTTTTTTTTTTTTTTTTTTTTGAGGTAATCTCTGCACCCAATGTGGAGCTCGAACTCACAACCCCAAGAACAAGAGTTGCATGCTCCACTGACAGCCAGCTAGGCGCCCCAGTCATTTTGCCATTTCTTGCTGTTTATTTGTGAGCATAAAAGCGTGACAGTTTACCAATTGGTTTCTCTTAAAGTATTCACCTGATACTTTGCTTACAGAACTCTTCCAGCTCCTTTGAATGGCACAGTTTTCCTTGGGGCCTTTTCAAGGAACCTCTCACAGTGGAAACTCACCTTCTCACTCCAGTTTTATTGAAAGTTTGGATTCTTCTATAAAGCATCTGAATCCTAGGGTTCTTTTTCACCTCTTGAGACCTAGAGAAATCCTTGCCTAGAGAAATCCTTGATTTGGGATATAAACAGTCTTGTGATGTGGGTATTGTCATTTGCATTTTTTAAACACCAAGAAATAGAAGCTCAAGGAGGTTAAGTAGCTTGCCCAGGGTTATGAAACTAAAAAGTGACATAGAATTTGTACTTATATCAATTATTTTATTAACCCATGTATTGAGTACCTGCTATGTTCCGGGCCTATCCTGGGGTAGATGGTGATGATATACGATTAAAGGAGAAGCAGACAGTAAGTAAACAGAAGTGTGAGGATGCTGTGAAGGAGAGACACAAAGGAGAGTGGGAACATGTATCAAGGAACCTACAGTTGGAGGCTTCTGTGAGGAATACCATTGAGATCCAGAGGGTAAGGTAGATAAAAGAGTGTTTGGGGTGTGTGTGGTCATTGGCTGGGGAAGAGGCTGTCCTAGGCAGATGGAACAGCATGTACAAAAGACCTGAGGCAGAAAACAACATGGGGTGTCTTCAAGGAACTGCAAAAAGGTAATTGTGCCTGGGTTTTAAAGACCAAGGGGGATTGACATAAGACAAGGATGTTGAGGAAGGTTATGAGCCAAATCACATAGGACCTCGTTGGCTTTGTTAGAGATATGGACTTTATCCTAATCTCAATAAGAAGTCATTAAAGGACTTTAAGCTGGGAAATGATTTAATCACTTTGATTTTTTTTTTTTTAAGATACTGCTGACTACTTGTGGAGAATGGAGTGGGAAAGAGGAACAACTAAGGAAGTAGGAAGACTAATTAGAAGGCTATTGCAATAGTCTAGATAGTAAATAATGGTGGTTTGGATCAGGGTGGTGATGGAGGGGATGGAGAGAAGTGAATGGGTTCCAGAGATATTTAGGAGGTAAACCTCTTTTCTTTTTTAAGTTTTATTAATTTAAGTAATCTCTACACCCAACATGGGGCTTGAACTCACCACCCCAAGATCAAGAGTTGCATGTTCTTCCGACTGAGCCAGCCAGCCGCTCCTAGGAGGCAAACTTTTTGATTAAATCAATTGGAATTCTTTCAACTGCAATAGAATACTGAATAGTTGAAGCTGACTTAAAAAGTAGAGGGAATGTGTTGATTTATGTAACTATAATATGTGGAGGTAGGGCTGGGTTCAGGTAAAGCTCAATGAAGTCTCTAGGGGACTGGTCTCTGTTGGACTCTGTTTTACCTTCTGCCATATATGTTTTATCAAAGGGGGACTACCATCATGCTCCCAGGGTGGCTGCCAGGGTCTCCAAGGCTGCATGCCTCTTTCTTTACATCCTGTTTGAAAAAGATAATATCTTCATTCTGGCATTCTCAGCAAAAGCCTCAAGTCTCACTCTGATTAGACCACCTTAAGTCTCATGCCTATTTGTGAAGCAGTTATTGAGGCTAGGAAGATAGAATGTTCTCACTGACTAAACCTAAGCCATGAGCTTCAAAACTAGACCTGTGGGGTCAGCTTTCTTTTAAACCATGTGGTTCACCAATGGAAATGGAGATTGTTGAGAAAGGAGAAAGGAGGAATGTATGCTGGACTCAGTAAAAGTCTTCTCTGTTAATGGATTGGAAGTCAGGGTTTAGGGAGATGCGGGTCAAAGATTCACTCTTCTGGTGGTATTGCACATTGAGGTGGGGAGCAAGAGAAGCAGGTGTATGGAAGAAGTTGATGAGTTCAGCTGTGTTTATAGGGCTGAGAGACATCCAAAGGAAGATGTCAGCTAGGCAGTTGGATTTGCCAGCCTACAGCTCAGAGGTGTTGGCTGAAGCCAGAGGTTTGTGTGTTGTTGACCTACTGGATCCCAAAACTTGTGCTTTTAATCAGAAGACATATTTTACATTATTTTTAAGTCCCTTCAATTGTTACAGCAACTTTCAGTGGCCAGGGAATATTTAATCACAAAATGATTATATATCTCACTTATATATTCTTTTTTTTTTAAGTTAAAAGTGTTTACTGATTTTTTCTTTTTTATTGTTATGTTAATCACCCTACGTGACATCATTAGTTTTTGATGTAGTGTTCCATGATTCACTGTTTGTGTATAACACCCAGTGCTGCATTCAGTACGTGCCCTCTTTAATACCCATCACCAGGCTAACCCAACCCCCTCCCCTCCCCTCTAGAACCCTCAGTTTGTTTCTCAGAGTCCATAGTCTCTCGTGGTTTGTCTTGCCCTCCAATTTCCCCCCCTTCGTTTTACCCTTCCCACTATCTTCTTTTTTTTAACGTATAATGTATTATTTGTTTCAGAGGTACAGGTCTGTGATTCAGCAGTCTTACACAATTCACAGCGCTCACTATGTTTACAACTATTGCTTTCCTATTTTATAGATGGGAAAACTGAGGCATGAAAAGGTTATGTCTAAGCTCATAGAGCTAATGAAGAATAGTACTGGGATTTGAACTAAGAAAGTCTGACTCCAGAGACCTCATTCTTTATTTATTTATTTATTTATTTGTTAAGATTTTTATTTATTTATTTGAGAGAGAGGGAGAGAGCAGGAGCAAAGTGGAAGGGCAGAGGGAGAGAGAGAAGCAGATTCCCCATTGAGCAGTGAACCTGATGAGTATCGGGGCTCTATCCCAGGACCCCAGGATCATGACCTGAACCAAAGGCAGATGCTTAACTGACTGAGCCACCCAGGTGCCCCTCCAGAGACCTTATTCTTAATCTCTGTTCATACTATTCCGCTCTCAAAAGGAGGGGAATGGGGGCGCCTGGATGGCACAGTCAGTTAAGCATCTGACTCTTGGTTTCGGCTCAGGTCGTGATCTCAGGTTTGTGAGATTGAGTCCTGCACTGCGTTCCACCCTTGGTGCAGAGTCTGCTTAAGTTTCTCTCTCCCTCTGCTCCTTCCCCCCACTTCTCTCTCTTTCAAATAAATAAATATTAAAAAATTAAAAAGGGGAATGCCTTAGATGGTCACTTAATCACTTTCTTACACAGAGCATAATGGTTGCTCTGAGTAATTCTTGATTCCCTCTGGGATGCTGGTCTTGGGTCTGAACTGCTTTTGAAATAACACAGCCTTAGAGGTGAGCATTCCCGTTTGCAGTGATCATCTTGGACATCAGCATGGCAAGTGGGGAAAAGAGCTATCATAGTCAGAGACATGAAACAGCTGAGCAAACCAAAGGACACAGGCAACCACAAGTGGTTTTAGTACCTCTCTAGGCTTCTCTTGCCCATTCTTGCTAAATCCTTATCTTTCTTAAGCTGCTTTTGATAGCATGGCAGAGCTGGGAAAGGCTGGTGAGGCTGTATAGTTCCATGACTTTTTCCTTAAGCAAAACAGAAATGGTAGTCCTATCCTGTCATTTGGTATTATGTGTGCCTCTTTGTTCCCATTAGTATGGATAATTAAGAGCTAAGGATAAACCAACACTCTCTTTTTTTCCAACTGAAGTATAATATCCATAGCTTTTTCTTCTCCTCGATGAATGATATAACAAGCATGAGGACAACAAGCCTACCCCATGTATTAAATAGGCAAACCTCTGAACTACCCACATTATTTAGTAAGAGGATTTTTTTCCCCCTGAATCAAATGTTGATTATAATGGTCAAAATAATCCTTGGCACTTTCTCTAAGCTTGCTCATTATCATTCAATATGTTCAACAGAATTATTAAATTTAAAATAATACGGTGCACCTGGTTGAGATGACGATGAGAGATTTGGCTTCCTGTCTCTTCGTTAAGGATGAATTCAGCCCAAGGGTGTACTATGAACTTGGCAAATAGCATTATAATAGTGAGAGAATGTTGCCTATTGAGTAACAGGAGTTGATGATTAAATTTAAGTGTGTACTGTCCACATAAAACAAATAATGCTCTTTTTTTTAAACTTTTACTGTGAACATTCATCACTGGTGCCGAAGATACACAGTTGCTAATTATTGTGTTTTTAACTTGTAATATACTGTAAATTTTGTATAATACTACTGTGACCTTATACAGAATAGAAAAAATGACAGGAGGCCTATAATTATTGTATGGGGAAGAAATGCCTATAATTATCTACTATTTTTAGGACCAGCGTGCATGGCCTCTTAATTTACATAAGCTTTAGACATTTACACGTTTTCTGTCTTTGCTTGTGGATGATAAATTTTGCTCAAATGAAATCAGAAGACATACTGTTAGATGAGGAGTTAGCCAACTGGGAGCTTGATTACAGTGAACAGCACAAGCTTTGGTGCCAGCTAAAAAGGGAGCATTTATTTGGATAGGATTTATTTAAGGCAAGATTCAAAACATTAAAAAAAAAACCCACCATATTACTATTTTGAGGCCTGATAACATGTGATTATTTTTTAGAGAATTGGTTAGATTACCTTGTGGAAAAGCATTAACCTAACAAAGAGAAAACCTCTAGGATATTTATCACATGGAGGGTAATGACAGCATGTTCTTATTAGAGATGAATATTTTGTGCTCATTAAGGTTACCCCCTTGAGTGCTCAAAGATGCAAAGTGCATTGCAGTGAAGTACTATATTGTCCTGTGAGCACTTGCTGTTGGCTGGGGGGTTTTATTCCAAATTAAGGGGCCTCTCGAAAAGACCCAGCCCTGGCAGGGCCTGTGTGACAGCCACTGGGCAAATCAAAGAGACTGGGAGATTTCCAATTCAAACACTCCAGGCATATATCTACGAGAATCAGGAGTGATACCAAGAAGCCTCTGGTCCCCTAATGTGGGATAGCAGGTGGGAAGGGCATGGATGGACTTGGTCCCTGAAGAGCCTGCAGGTGAACCCCACTTAAAGGAAATGCACTACACAAGATTCTAAACTGAAACTGTAGGGAAACTTAAACTCTCCACTTTATGAAAGGGTCACTATAAAAATAATTAAAAGTGACTTCCCCAAAGTAGTACGTTTTTCTGAAGCATATAATATGTGATTGTTTTTGTTTTATTTGCTTTTTAGAAAATGATTATTACTTTTATTAGCTTAGTGAAAAATTACACATATGCAAATTACAATTTAAAAGATTACATACAAAAAAAAGATTACATAAACTATTGAAAGATATTTTAAGAAAAATATAACTTAACCCAACCCCACCCCTTCCCTCATATTTTTAAATCTAAGGCATGGCAGAAAAGCAAGTTAAAAGTTCTGGTTGGTTGGTTGGTTTATCAGGGTTTTTGATGACCAGGTGATGGATAATTCTAAATGACTAGGAGTTGACAGGATGTTTAGATGTGCATCATGTCCAAGAGCTCAGGGCCCATATACTCCTAGGCTAGTTAATCTATGGTTTTTGCAATATCTATCTTTAAAAAATAAGGATACTTAAAAAAAAATCGCAATACAATTGTTACATCTAAAAAAATTTAACAGTTCCTTAAAAGCATCATTCATCAAGTCAGAGTTCAGATCTCATGTCTCTAGTTGTCTTATAGTTTTTTTCTGCATTTGGTTTGTTACTTGTTTTTGCTTTTTACATTTCATTTGTTTGAATCAGGATCCAAAGAAGGTTACCGATAGTATCAATTGCATCCTTGTGGTATCATTTACCATATTCACCTACCCCCTATATTTCTTATTAGACACTAGTTAGATCTAAAAGCTCATTTAAATTCAGATTTGGATTTTTGACGAGACTGTCATGGGTGTATTGTGTTCTTTTATCAGGAGGCCCATATGTCTATCTCTCTTTCTCTTTTTTGTGGTGGTAGCAACTGTTGACTATCATAGCTTAAATCCATTATTTTACTGAGAATTGCAAAATGGTGATAATTCTATCATTTCATTCCCATGTTTAATCTAGATTACTTCTATAGTTTCGTTAACTATTTAGTTACCTAGGGTATGACTGCTTTGACGAAAATTCCATTTGCTTCTCTTTCTTTTGGTGATATACTTTGGATTTGTGTAGATATAGAAATCTTCACGGGTTTTCAGTAAGTTGCTGGAGTATAGAGATACTTAGTGAATAGGTGGTCCCTTCCACACACTCAGACATTCATATATTTTCCTTAGAGATAATGCATCTTAACCCCTTTCAAACTTTACTTACCATTTCCACCTTTGAGGTGGTAGAGATTACTTCTCTGACTTGTGTTAGAGTTGCCTTTATGCCTATGTCCCCTATTAGACATAGGCAACTTGAGGGCAAGGTCTCTGATTCTTAATTTTTTTAATTCTCCACACCCAGTACAATGCTTAACCCGTAGTAAGAGTTCAATAAATATATGTTCTCTGAAAGAATAAGTGAATGGTGAAGCCTTGGGGAAAGCTATTGGTGATCAGCAGTGTGGTTTGGTAGAAAGTACAGTATTCTAGGACTCAGTTGAACTTGGGCTCAAGTCAAAAGTCTTCTGGTTTTTGTTCTTGGTCAAAATGCTCCCAGTTTCTGCTCTATAAAAATAGCACCTGCCCTGGCACTCTCACAAGGTTATTGTCAGGATTACCAATTCAGTACGGAACTGTGGTTAAAGACAAGAACTTGGCAGCTGCAGATCAGTGTGACAGGTGCCCACTATTTACCCTCTATGAGCCTGTGAAGTCTCCTGTAAAATGAGAATAACAATAACTACCTCTCAGGATTCTGGTAAACATTAATGTATGTTAAGTAAACCTTCAGTAAAAGGTCTGTGTTATTTTTATGTGACATTGCTTTGGTAAATTAGAGATGGTATGCAGAATGATTATCATTAAAAGTAATGTTTTCCATGACTTGTATATTCTCCATCTTTGAAACTGTCTTCCTCCTCAAAATGCTTTAAAAGTGATTAAAAGATGGAGTTGTTGGTTTAGTGTTCACCAACTGAGGCTTGTTATTGTCAGAAGGCCAGTCTGGTTTGACTTGTTTTCCCTGGTTCTGGCACTAGCTGAGGGCTGGCTAGGAGAAAAACCCTGGATGAAAGACATCCTGGCAGTGAGAACATTAACACACGCTCTTGAGCCAGGAGGTAGGTGTTAATGTCTCTAGCTGGATTCCTAGTGGCAGAGATATTTAACACCTTCCTAGGATCCAGGAACCAGGCATCCTCTCTTTAAACCTAACTTGGCAGGTAAAAGGGAGAGAGAGCTTTTCCAGTTGAGCTGTTGAGAAAGTACAGAAAGCTCTATATCACAAAAACAGAAGCCAGTTATCAGAGGATGAAGCCTAAATGGAGAAGGGGTCTTCTCTAATTGGATTGTTTGGAGAGGGACTCTGGTTGACTTTCCCCAACAAACCTCACCAGTGTGGGCCAGTGGGGATTTTAGGAAAGTAGTGGTTCTAGGACAGGGTAAGGATGTGTGACGTTCAGGACAGGTTGGAGGTCCACATCTGGATGCATCCTGAAGTATGGTACTGTGACAAGCATGGTTGTTTAGGTGATTCTGCTTCCCAGAGGACCAAGAGTTCCTTTCTGGGGACAAGGTGTAAATGCAGGAACTCAGTGGAACCAATTCCTCAGGAGAAAGAATGGGAAGTAGAATGCCTCAACCAAGTTGCCCTTTGAAGGTTAACTAGCTTGGGGTCAGTTTGGAGAATGCTATGGATGTCTTAGCCGCAAAGTTCAT
Organism: Mirounga leonina; assembly: GCF_011800145.1. NCBI lineage: Eukaryota > Metazoa > Chordata > Mammalia > Carnivora > Phocidae > Mirounga > Mirounga leonina. Next base: position 18,958,827 of record NW_023270447.1, read on the forward strand.
GGTGGAAGTCAGACAACTCCAAGAACTAGTAAAAAGTCCTTCTTTATCAGGGTTTGACTGACAGCAGTGGTGAATTTTGACTTAGACTGAGCTTAAAATGTACTTATTTTCTCTCCAAAGCTGAGGCCCATTTGCACAACAAGCAAAAAGACAAGGTAAACAACTTCTGTTTAGACTTTCCAAGGTCTCTTTCCCTGGATGACATCTCAAAAACTCTATGACACCACCTCACCCTGGAGTGAACCCACACACTGGGGATCCTTTCAACATCCAAAAAGGGTCACTTCTTTGAAATGTGATGACTCCCTAGAATGACTTTCTCATTTAAATTACATGGATATCAGAGGAGTCCAGGCCAGGAGGTGAAGCAGAGCAAACTCACACTCTTTGACTATAAAAGAAAATGCATATTTTTGATGAGCCTGCACCGCCTGCTTCTCAGTCTTAGAATGATGTTTTCTTCCCCTTTTGCCTACAAGGAATGTTGTAAGTAGGCATAAACAAATGCCTTCATTATTTATTTATCCTAGTCGTGCTGCACTAAATCATTCTACGTGGGAAATTTGCTATTTTGTTTGGCTGGCAACTGCTCAAGCTAATAGGCTATGAGAGTCTTCTTTGGGGTTAGCACTTGGAATTATTCTAGTACAAATGAACACCCATTGGACTGAAAATTGTTACAAAAACTAGCATCATGAGATTGGGTTAAAAACTCCATCACTCTGACCTCTGGCACCTTGTAGCCCAGGATGTATTGTGAATTTAAGGATAATCACCTCTCCACTTGGGCTGTGCTCAAGTATGTCACAGAGTCCTGAATGAATGCCTGTCTTAGAAATCAGACTAATAGGGAGTTTTCCCAAGTTTTCTTCAGAGTGATTATCCCTATTATTGAAGAAATGGTAAGCAATAGCAGGTTTTTCAAATGAAAACTCTGGTTTGGTTGATTGTTAAATACTGTGTTTTGTGCCATACTGAGCAGAGTCTTTGAGCACTATGTCTCCACATTCATTTCATGAAACTCCCAGAGACTAGGCTAGAGATCCAGCTGGGATGGACATATAGACATCTACCCCCACACCAGCAACCATTTGACTGTCCTGCTTCTGTCAATGACATCACCATTGTCCTAATTTCCTAGGCCTATGAACACTTATTCCTGAAAATTCATCCTTTGCTGTTCCTCTCAAATATGGCTAGTCCTTTTCACTTCCCTCAACATCACCCTAATACAGGCCCACAAACCCAAATGACCATACACATTCCAAGTCTTCTTTCTGCCACCACAAGTCTTCATAATTATTTATTTATGTAGGTAGGGCACTATGCTACATATAATGGGTCATTTTATTTAATGCAAACAACCATGCTTATAAGAGGTAAATACTCTTTTTATGCCAATTTTCAGGTGCCTTGCTTGTGGTCACATGGCAAAAAGGACTGGGATTTGAATCTAAATGTGGTAGACTAATTGCATTTATGGCCCAAATTCTTCACTCCTTTCTGTATCTTTGTCTTTTTCCACGTGACTTTTTAATCCTCCTATAAAGAGGTAGAGCCCATCTTCCTGAGCCTTGAGGCTTAGCTCAGCCATGTGACTTGCTTTGGTCAATGGGATGATAATAGATGTGATATAAGCAGAAGCTTGCACATTTTTGTTTGCACTCTTGTCCTCTGCCATGGCCATGAGGAAAAACATGTCCATGTTGGCCTGCTGGAGGGTGAAAGACCCATTGATAAGATCCAGGTCACCCCAGTTAGCCTAGCCTTGGTCATCTTAGATCAGATTATAGCTAACCAAGACAGCAGAGCTGCCCAGCTGCCTAAGCTCCAAAATCCATTACACAATAACTTTTGATGAAGTCATCTTCTTGTTAAAAACCAGCCTACCAACCAGTTAGTCAACCTATCTATTTCTCTTCAATAACTACATACTGCCTAAAAGATAAAATACAGACTTCTGACTTCCAGCCTGTAAGAAGCTTGGAAGTCATCACTGTCCAGACAACAAGTAAAAAGCTGAACAAGCAAACAATAATTCTTCTTAGATCTGTCAGAGAAGTGATGGTATAGGGCAAACCACTGCCCCCCAAATCAAAAAGACAGACAAGCAGATACAGAGAATCACAATTTACCTGAACAGAAACTCATAAGCAGAAACCTCTATAGAAACCAGTGCTGTGGTAGAAAACCTTGAATTATAATTGACAAATTGCTAAAAGCTCAGTATGGATAGGTCTGTGTGTTAAAAACTACAGGGTGGTGGGGAGAGACTTCACACTCTTTCGAGTTTTACCTCTTGGAACTCTACCAAGTACTCATAGAGAAGACTGGAGAAAAATAAAAATTCCCTTTGTGCTTCTGGTGGTCGGGGGGAAGGGGAGTGGCCATACTGAAATATGCCAGAGCATTCTGTTCTTCTTAACAAGACCTGCCCTTAGAGAACCTATTTTACTAGAGCCTAATCTATTGGGGTTTGACAGAGTCTAACCAGCCTAGGGGAAGGGAAATACCCAACTCCTGCCCCCTCCAGTCATTCTATCCCACCTCAGACTGAGGAGAAAACTGAGCGGCATTTGTGACATTCACGGCCAAGGGGCACAGGCTCACTAAAAGACTGAGACCTAATCATAGGACTATAGAACACTCCTCCTACCCCCCATCTTACCACAACATCATTAAGGCCTATTTACCGCAGTTCCTCTTACCAAGTATATTGTTTGGATTTCAACAAAGAATTACAAGGCATACTAAAGGGGGGAAAAAAAAACCCATGGTCTGAAGAAACACAGTAACCATTAGAATGAGACTGAGATATGCCTGGGATGTTGGAATTATCAAACTGTGAATTTAAGACACCTGTGATTAATATGCTGAGGACCATAGTGGAAAAAAGTAGACAACATGTAAGAACATATGGATAATTTAAGCAAGAGATACAAATTCTAAGAAAGAATGTAAAAAAAGAAATGCTAGAGATCAAAAACACTGTGACAAAAATGAAGACTGTCTTTGATGGGCTCGTTAGTAGACTGAATATGGCTGAGGAAAGAATCTCTGAGCTTGAGGATATGCCAATAGAAACTTCCAAAACTGAAAAGCAAAGAAAAAAAAAAAAGACTGAGAAAAAAAAGAGGAACAGATTATCCAAGAACTGTGGCAAAACTACAAAAGGCAAAATGAGAATACTAGAAGGAGAAGACAGAGAATAGAAACAGAAGAAATATTTCAAACAACAATGACTAACAATGTCCTCAAATTAATGTTGGACATCAAACTATAGATCTAGGAAGCTCAGAGAACACCAGTCAGGGTAAATGTAAAAGAAAAACTATACTTAGGCATAGCATATTCAAATTGTGGAAAATCAAAGATAAAGAAAAAATTTGAAAGAAAAAAAATAACCAAAAAAAGAAAAACCAGAGGGGAAAAAACTACCCATAGAAAAGTAAAGACAAGAATTACCTCTGACTTCTCCCTTAAAAACCATGTAAGCAAGAAGAGATTGGAGGGTTGAGAGAAAAAAAAACGCCTATCTAGAGTTCCGCGTCTATGAAATTATCCTTCAAAAGGAAAGGAAGAGTAAAGACTTCCTCGGACAAATACTGAGGGAATTTGTTGCCAGTAGACCTATCTTGATAAAATGTTAAAAGAAGTTCTTCAGAGACAAGGAAATTCATATAGGTAAAAAACTTGGATCTGCATAAAGAAAGGAAGAGTGTTAGAGAAGAAATAAGTGAAGGTAAATAAAAACTTTTATTTTTCTTATTCTTAATTGATCTAACAAATAATAGTTTGTTCAAAATAATAATAACAATAATATATTCCATTATGTTTGCTTGGGGTGTGTGTATATATACTTGTGTATAAGTGAAATGACTGACAGCAATGATACAAGAGGCAAGAGAGAGGAATTAGGAATATATTGCATTAAAAATTACTTGCACTGCCCAGGAAGCAGTAGAGTGCTATTTGAAAATAGACCCAGATTAGTTGTAAATATATATTACAAACTCCAGGCAACCACTAAAAAAGTAAAAAAGAAAAAGAAAGTTTACATGAGAAAATGGAATCATATGAAATGTTCAATTAAAACCACAAAAGGCAAAAAAAAAAAAAAAAAACCCTGAAAGACAAAAAATATTAACAAAAAACAGGGGCAATGAATAGAAAAGAGTAACAAATATGGTAGCTATTAATCCAGCTATACCAATAATCACTTTAAATATCACTGGTCTAAATACATCTATTAAAAGACAAAGATTGTCAAAGTGGATCAAAACACAAGATCCAAATATATGCTGTCTACAAAAATGCACTTTAAATGTTGATTGATTGATTGATTTGACACAGAGAGAGCACAAGTAGGGGAAGCAGCAGGCAGTGGGAGAGCAGGGCTCAATCCCAGGGCCCTGGGATCATGACCTGAGCTGAAGGCAGCCACTTAACGACTGAGCCACCCAGGTGCCCCAAGAAATGCACTTTAAATATAGAAACTTAAAGTTTAAAAGTAAAGGGATGGAGAAAGATCTACCATGCTAATACTAATCAAAATAGCTGTAGTGGCTATATTAATTTCAGGTAGAGCAAACTTCAGAGCAAGGAAAATTAGAGAAATTATTTAAAAAGGGACATTACATAATGATAAAGGTGTCATACTTCAAGAAGACATCACAATCCTTAATGTGAGTCCCTCACAATAGAGCATCAAAATACATGAGGCAAAAACTGAGAGGACTGCAAGGAAAAAGAAATGAATCCGCTATTATAATTGGAAGCGTCAACATTCCTCTATTAGAAATGGACAGATCCAGGGGCGCCTGGGTGGCTCAGTAGATTAAGCACCCAACTCTTGATTTTGGCTCAGGTCATGATCTCAGGGTCATGAGATTGAGCCCTGCTTCGGGCTCCATGCTGGGCGTGGAGTCTGCTTTGGATTCTTTCTCTCCCTCTCCCCCTGCCCCTACTTGCACACACACGTGTGCACTCTCTCTCTCTAGAAAAAGAAAAAAAAAGAAATGGACAGATCCAGCAAGCATAAAATCAGTAAGAAATATAGTTGAACTCAATAGCACAGTCAACTAGATATGATGGACATCTATGGACTACTTCATCCAACAACAGCAGAATACACATTCTTCTCAAGATCACATGGAACATACACCAAAATAGACTAGATTTGGGGCCATAAAACGTACTTCAAAAAATTTAAAAGACTATAAATCATACAATGTATGCTCTCAGACTAAAATGGAATTAAACTAGAAATCAAAAACAGAAAAAATAGCTGAAAATCCCAAAATGCTTAGAGATTAACGCACTTTTGAATAATACATGGGTCAAAGAAGAAATCTCAAAGGAAATTTAAAAATATTGTAAACCAAAAATAAATAAATAAATAAATAAAAATTAAAAATATTGTAAACCAAATGAAAATGAAAATACAGCTTATCAAAATTTGTGGGAAGCAGTGTGAAGAGAGAAAATTATAGCACTGAATGCATATATTAGAAAAGAAGAAAAATCTAAAATCAATAATCCAAGCTTCCACCTTAGAACACTAGAAAAGGAAGAGTAAATTAAATCCAAGGTAAGCAGAAGAAAAGAAATAGTAAAAACTAGGTCAGAAATCAATGAAATTGAAAACAGGAAATCAGTAGAGAAAAATCAATGAAACAAAAGCTGGTTTTTAAAAATTTTTTGAAAAGATGAAAATCGATAAGCCTTAGCCAGACTAAGTAGGAAAAAAAGAAGACACAAATTACTAATATCAGAAATGAAAGTAGAGACCTCACTACATATCCTTTGGACATTAAATCCTAGGATAATAAAGGAATACTGTGAACAACTCTATGCCTACAAAAATCTATAACCTAGATGAAATAGACCAGTTCCTTAAAATATACAATCTGCCAAAACTCACACAAGATGATATAAACAATCTGGATTGCATATATCTGTTAAGGAAATTGAATTAATAATTAATAACCTTCCAAAACAGAAAGCATGGGGCCCAGATGGGTTCATTAGTGAATTCTACCAAACCTTAAAAAAAATTTATACCAGTTCTCTACAATCTCTTCCAGAAAATAGAAGCAGAGGGGATATTTCCAAACTCATTCTAAGAGACCAGCATTACCCTAATACCAAAACCAGACAAAGACATTATAGGAAAATGACAGACCAACATCTCTGGTGAACATAGATACAAAAATCTTCAGTGATCAAGCTCTATTTCAAAGCTGTAATCATCAAGACAGTATGGTACTGGCACAAAAACAGACACATAGATCAATGGAACAAAATAGAAAATTCAGAAATGGACCCTCAACTCTATGATCAACTAATCTTCAACAAAGCCGGAAAGAATATCCAATGGAAAAAGGACAGTCTCATCAATAAATGGTGTTGGGAAAATTGGACAGTGACATGCAGAAGAATGAAACTGGGCCATTTCCTACACCATACACAAAAATAGATTCAAAATAGATGAAAGACCTAAATGTGAGACAGGAATCCATCAAAATTCTAGAGAACACAGGCAAAAACCTCTTCGACCTCGGCCACAGGAATTTCTTGCTAGACACGTCACCAAAGGCAAGGGAAACAAAGGCAAAAATGAACTATTGGGACTTCATCAAGATAAAAAGCTTCTGCACAGCAAAGGAAACAGTTTACAAAACCAAAAGACAACCGACAGAATGGGAGAAGATATTTGCAAATGACATATTGGATAAAGGGCTTGTATCCAAAATCTATAAAGAACTTACCAAACTCAACACCCAAAGAACAAATAATCCAAGAAATGGGCAGAAGACATGAACAGACATTTCTCCAAAGAAGACATGCAAATGGCCAACAGACACATGAAAAAATGCTCCACATCTCTTGGCATCAGGGTAATACAAATCAAAACCACAATGAGATTCCACCTCACACTGGTCAGAATGGCTAAAATTAACAAGTCGGGAAACAACAGATGTTGGTGAGGATGTGGAGAAAGGGAAACCCTCCTATACTGTTGGTGGGAATGCAAGCTGGTACAGCCACTCGGGAAAACAGTATGGAGGTTCCTCAAAAAGTTGAAAATAGAGCTACCCTATGACCCAGCAATTGCACACTGGGTATTTACCCCAAAGATACAAATGTAGTGATCCGAAGGGGCACATGCACCCCAATGTTGATAGCAGCAATGTCCACAATAGCCAAACTATGGAAAGAGCCCAGATGTCCATTGACAGATGAATAGATAAAGAAAATATGGTATACACGCACACACACACACACACACAATGGAATATTACGTAGCCATCAAAAAAATGAAATCTTGCCATTTGCAATGACATGGGTGGAACTAGAGGGTTTTATGCTAAGTGAAATAAGTCATTTAGAGAAAGACAATTATTATATGATCTCACTGACATGTGGAATTTAAGAAACAAAACAGAGGAGCATAGCGGAAGAGCAGAAAAAATAAAACAAGACAAAACCAGAGAAGGAGACAAACCATAAGAGACTCTTAATCATAGGAAATAAACTGAGGGTTTCTGGAGGGGGGAGGAGTGGAGGGATGGGGTAACTGGGTGATGGACATTAAGGAGAGCATGTGATGTAATGAGCACTGGGTATTATATAAAACTGATGAATCACAGGCCCATATCTCTAAAACCAGTAATACATTATATGTTAATTAATTGAATTTAAATTTAAAAAGTTTAAAAAAATCCTCAGTGAAATGATAACAAATTGAATCCAACAATGTATAAAAATAATTTTGCACCAGGACCAAATGAAACTTATTCCAGGTGTGCAAGGCCGATTCAACATTACATGATCAGTATAATCCTAACACATCAATAGGCTAAAGAAGAAAAATTATCAGATGAATAGATGCAGAGAAAATATGTGACAAAATTCAACATTCTTTTATGATAAAAAAAAATTTTCAGAAAACTAGGAATAAAGGGGAATGTCCTCAGCTGGATAAATAACACACAAAAAAACTAAATCTAACGTCATAATTAGTGGTGAGAAACTTGAAGGTTTTGTGTGAAGATCAGGAATAAGACTAGGATGTCCCTCGTCATCACTCATTTTCACCCTGGTACTGGAAATCCTAGCTAATGAAATAAAACAAGAAAAGGAAATAAAAGATATATAGATTGGGAAAGAAGAAATAAAACTGTCTTTGTTCACAGAAGATACTATTATCTATATAGAAATTACAAAATAGGGGTGCCTGGGTGTCTCAGTTAGTTAAGCGTCAGACTCTTGATTTTGGCTCAGGTCGTGATCCCAGGGTCCTGGGATTGAGTCCTGCATCAGGCTTCTTGCTCAGTGGGGTGTCTGCTTCTCCCTCTGCCTGCCACAGCCTCTGCTTGTGCTTGCTCTCTCTCTCTCTCACAAATAAATAAATAAATAAATAATTTTTAAGTTAAAAAAACAAATAAAAATAAGTTTATCTAAAAGGGAAAAATAAACCAATTAACTAACAACAACAAAAAAATCCACACAGATAAAATACAGATCTTTAGCCTTAACAAAGTGACCCTGTACCTTTGAAACCTTCCTTTCTCAATTTTCCATCACAAACTTCTGCTCTAGCCAAAGCAGCCTATTCAAGGTTCCCCAAATAAATCTGTCCTTTCCCACTATTATCCCAGCTCACAATATCTTCTCTCCCTCTCTCAAGGTCCTACACCTTCCTAATTTGTCCTCTCTAGAAGTGATGTCTCCAGCCTCTGAAGTCCCCTGTATTTGTGCCAATCATCTGGCTCTTAGCATTGGCTACCCTGTGGTATTAGATAGAGCATATGGTTTTTATATATGGGTATTAGCTCTCTGGTATGCACATTCTTTTAGGACAAGGACCTTGCCTTATGATTTGTGGCATCTCCCTCAGACCTGCTTGTATTTAAGAATTAAATCAAACCATCAAAACCTGCATTAAAATTTCATAATGATAAGTGACCACAAAACTTGCACACTGGGAGATGCATCTCATAGTCCCTCGGTGTCACAGTGTCACCAGCGGAAATCATTCCAAAGCAGCATTCAGAGTCACCGTCTGATCTTCAAGGAGCTGGACTCCTGCGAATTATTATTCCTGCCTTGGTGGTGAAGGTCTCAGGCCCCTCAATGTTAGGGAGTGACTTTAGTCTGGAAAACCTTTACATGGCTATTACCAGAAAGGCCAGCCCTCACTATGCTCAGCTTTAGGAAGAGTGAAAATGAACCCCTTTCCAAGATAATGATTGGACAGCCTTTTCCTGGGCAGGAAGCTGTCAGCTCTGTCATCTCTCTTATTCCTTCAGAGCACTAGTGCAGTATTTCTCAACTGGGTATAATGGAGAATGTCCAAATTTGATGGTGGTGGTGGGAGAGGGTATCACGAAAGCTTCTCAGTTGGCCCCATGTCCCACTTCCCCACTCAGCCCAACCGTGCCCACACTGATTGAGAACCACCATTCTGTTAGGTGTTTAGTACAAGGGTACATCTCTCCTCCTAACTATGTATATTCTAGCAGGGAAGTCAGATTCTTTTTAGTGTACCCTAAGTATACAAACATTTCAGGTAAAAAATACTTTACCTTTACCCCAAATTATCTGAGCCATGATTTCAGTCTGATCATTTTGTTGTAACAGTTCCAACCTTAAAGTATTCAACCTTAGAGGATTCCACAGCTCCGCCTTGTTCTGTAGAGAAGTCTGTGTGTCCATAAAAATACACACATTTCTTTGTCCTTGTGAGTGTGAATAATTATATGGGATTTTGATAGCATGTGTACCATATGTATTGTGCATGCAGGTACATGCATGCATAACATACTAATTGAATTGTTCTAAAAAACACAAATATTTTGCAGGACTACAGAAACACACACTAAATATCTAAATCTACAAACTGCTGACAAACAGCACCTTTTCTAACAAAAGAGAGCAGTTTAATAACAGTGTTAGAAAGCTGGCAATATGTTTGTTAAAATCTTTAATTAGGGACAGGCTTCCCAGAGGCCTCTGAAGGCAAAAGGTGTAAATGGAGAAACTGTCCCAGCCTGCATGCTCCATGGTGGCTCTGTTCCGAGCACAGATGGGCTGGTGAGGAAACTGTGAATGGACAAATGATAACAGACTATTCTGTCATTCCAACATCAGCTCATTAGCAATCTGCCAGAGATTTAATATGGATACTGGTGAAAATGCAGAAATCACATGATCGTTACACGATCGTACACATGTCTAACTGAAAGGCCATTGTAAATTGATTGCCATGATGGCTATTAATAAAATGATAATGTCATGGAAGTACATTGGATGCATTGTGCTCTTGTTGGAAAATGATGATTTTGTGTGCTCTTCGGCCATCACAGGAAGCTGAGATAACAATAGTTTTATGATGGAAATCATTAATAGATAAACAGCTAGACCAGCATGGTAGGATATGTGAGGGATATGATACCATACAGGTTTCCAAAGAATGAACAGTGACATTTCTCAGTTCTGAAAAAGACTCTGTCAACAACTTTAAATTCCCTTGATTCACAAACCTGGTTTTCAAATGATGTTAAACTTGCTAGTTAGTGAGTTCAAATATTTGCTGTTGAAATATATTTTAAAAAGGAAAAGAAAATATATTTGTTTACCTTGTGTATACACAACAGGCTAAATCTGATGGATAATCAATGTTTGGTGTTTGAAGGAAGAAAGAGAATGAATATTTATAGAGCACCTATTATATGTCAAGTACTTTACATTTGTGATCTTAATTTAATTTTCACAACAACCTAATGAGATATTTTCCCCATTTTACAGGCATAGAAGTAACTAAAAAACAAATATTATGTGTCTGAGCCCCAGCAAGATTATGTGACTTCATCAAGATAGTATGGCTGGTAAGTGGAGATGATTCTATTTGAACTTAGTTAAATATGGTTCCAAAGCTCATCTTTTTTCCACTGCATTATACTGCCTCTCACAGTGTCTGTCATGCACCCCACGGAGTAACCTTTTAGGATCATTATTACTTCCTATGGACAGGCTCAAGTGCCCCAGAGATTCAGCTGGGCAAAACTTAGATAAAGCCATTCAGTGTTAATGGCACAAATGGACACTGACTTATTTAATGTATATATTTTAAATTTCTTTTAGGGGGATATTTGTGCTTCAATATTGGGACATGTTTGTATACAACATAAGGAGTTAGACTAATGATTTATAAAATCTAGCCAAAAAACTCTGTAAGAGGGCATATACTATATGATACTAGTTATATAAAGCTCAAAAACAGGGTCAAACTAATTAAATCTGTTAGTGAGGATGGTGGCTATCTTTGGGGAGAATACTGGCTGTAAGCTGGCACCAGGGGATATCTGGAGTTGGGGTATTTTCTGTTCTTGATTTGGATGCTAATTTATACCAGCATGTTGAGTTAGTAAACTTGTGATTTGAATACTTTCTTTTATGTATATCATACTCAATAACATTTACCCCCCCAAAATGGAAGACAACCTTTTTCCCTTATAATGATTGAAATTGGATGCCTACCTGTTTTCCATATTTTTGTGACCTTGGGCAAAATTGTTCTTTACACGAAGCTTGTAGTTGGAAATCTCTTTCTGGATGGAGTTGGGAGATTGTAAGTAGGGGAATGTGTGCCTGCCTTTGTTCCCATGAGTGAGTGTATGTATACTTTCTTAAGTGCACTCATATCTCGGAAATGGAGAAATACCTATATTCTTTCTTACTCTCATTTCTCAAACTTTTGGAAAACTCGGAAACAGAATGCCAGTCAAATGTGAATTTTATACAAGTGGAACTTGGGGATGGAGCTGTCTCATTTGGTGATTCTTTGTTGGCAGCAATCTCCCTATGCAAATGGCAGTGGCAGGCACCCTCCCCTCTAGGAACCAAGATGTTAAATCCGCTCTTACCATGTGCCTTTGCCCCATCCCTCCTCAACTTTTCTCATTGCCAGGCTCCATGGAAGAGCCAAGGGGTTGCTTGAAGAGGATTTATGCATCCCACAGACACCTGACAGGCCTATTCTAAGGGCCCTTGGACATACTTACCCTGTTCACCCATGCCTCAGATGTCCTTCCTGTCTTGGGACATATACCTGTCTTCGTGACCCACCCTTTTTATCAACAAGATAACTACAAATAAGGTAGATTATTGAAATGCTGCACGGCATAGCCTCTGCCAAAATGAAGAGTTCACTTTTAGAACTTTATCCTAAGAAAATCATCAGACGAAAGATAAGTATTTGCAAAGATGTTTACTTCCTAAGGTGCGGTTTGAGAATTAGAAACATCAGTATCACTTGCAGTGCTTGATAAAATGCATATCCCTGGGTCTTATGCCTTTCTTATTGACATAGAATCTCTAGATGTGGAGCACAGCCATCCACGTATTTAAAATAACTCGGGTGATTCTTAGTCACATTGAAGTTTGATATACAGGGATGTATTTTCAATGTAACTTAAAAGAGGAAGAAAAGGAAGGGATTTAATAACATTTTTGTTGCCCAATATGTGCGTAGGTGATGCCAGAGTATCAGCAGTGCTTATCTCTGGATGATATCCTTATTTTTCACTGCTTTCCTCTATATTTTCTGATTTTTTTTTTTTTTGCAATGTATCACTTTTGTATTCTAATAACTCAGTAAACTTATTTTAAAAAAAGAAAGTATTTGATATTTGATTTCCTGGACAGGTTCCCCAAGTGTACTATCCCAGTGAACTTCATAGCTGGTTAATTCAGAAGATAGCACTGGCTGTCTGATCCTCTTAAGGTATGAAATATTTAGAAGAATCCCTCTGTTGGTCCATAGATCAGTCAATACTGCCACTGGAGTAGAACCTTCTGAACACAGTGGTGGCTTTATGGCTACTGTTTTATTATATCACAAGGATTTTTATTCATTAGAACTGGTGCTTTTTGTGGAGGATAAGAATGGGGAGGAGGGCTGAGAAATGCATTCTCTGATTTTGGGAAGTGAATCTGGTGCTTGAAGAAAGACGGTCTGACTCTTGTAAACAGAAGATCCTCAGTAACAGAGAAGAGTACTGAAGAAAGCAGTTGCATCCTGCTTTTTATGCTCTCACTCAGCCTCTTGCCCCTAAAAGTGTCCTTTTCTTCTCTTCCTCCTCCCCCTCCCCCCCCTTCTTCATCAGCTTGTTCTTATACTGAAAGAGAAGCAAAAATGAGATCCACCGAAAGTCTGGTATTTTGCCACTCAGACTACAATCTTGAGAATGCATTTTTCTTAATCTAATTCTGTTTTAAATGTTGTCAGGATGTACCATAATTGGTTGTGGTAAATGACACTGGAACCACATTGCTACTCACTCTGGAAATGATATGAGCTCAGCATGCTGCTGATCAAATGCACTTCTGCATTAAAACTATTACAAGCAGAATATGCCCCGATGGAATTCTTTCCTCCTAATAGTTTTCCACGGTTGATGCTGAAAGGGTTCTGTCAATCAAGCCTGAAAATCAGCTTAGCACCCTGACTTGGGTTAATAAAATGTAGCTGCCAGGCTCTCAGCTCAGAGGCCACTGTTCCTTGGTTCGAACATTATCAAGCCACAGTAAAAATGCCTCATTATAATTGATACTCACCAGTAATACACTTTTTTTAATGCAAAGAATATCTCCAAAAAGAGTCTTTGCCTTACACACAGTCTCCTAAAAAAGAGACCCATATCAAAGAAAGAGGGCTAAGAGGAAGTAGGACAGGCAAATGCATTTTCACAAGTACCCTGGAGACAGACTTGGGGCAGATTCTGGCTTTCTTGGGTGGCTTGGAGTCAAGATAATGCACCAAGAATCAATACAGAAGTAGGAATACGGCCCAGAATAGATGGTTGTGAAGGGGGCTCTGATAGCATTGTCACCAATAATGGGAAGATGAGAATTCCAAATGAAAAAATTATTTTAGTAAGGAACACAAGATGTCACAATGCAGAAAGGCTGTGACAACTGATATGCCAGTTAAAGGGGTAAAAAAGCTTCTTGAACCACTAAGGCACTGCCTGGCTATGTAGTCCCCACATCACTGAGTCTCAGTTCTTCTCAGACTAAGACTTAGGATTCCGGGTCTCTTCAAACAGAAATATTATTCTTCTGGTTTCCTGGACACAGGCACCCACACTAAAACAATCCATGTTAGAAGGACATTAGGGAGGTCAAAGTGCTGGAGAAAACCTTGCTGGATTTCAAACGAATTCTACTTTCTAGGAAGTTTTGCTGGCTGCCCCTGAGGAGGAAGATGAAATAAACAAACAAAGCCTGGGGTGAGGGGCAGCTATTTCCAGCCTGGAATTCTCAGCATGGTGGAATACCAGGGAAGATGTACAACAAAGTAGGAAACTGAGGAAGGAACATTACTAATTATACTTCAATACTGTTTATGTGAGGGTCTCTATTCAGAGGCAACTGGGATGATTTCACAGGAAGAGAGAAGAAAACAGTTTTTCATGGGTGGTAGAGCTACTGTTAGTGAAGTTTTAATGAAGCACTCTGGGCATGGTCTTCTTAGCACAACCAAAATGGCTCTGGCGGCTGTGGGGTCACATGACATTAATATGAGGGAATGCTTGACTTCATTCTGTTTGCTTCATGTTCCTCTCCAAACATTAATTGTCTGAGTTTCCCTATTCAAGTGAAAAGAATAAGCATATGCGAATTTTTCACTTGATTGTTGCATTACACTGGCCTGTATTTCTTCCAGATGCATTTCTGTTCAGGTTGTATATTCTAGCACACGTCCCCCCCAGGTACAGGTGAGGAGCAGAGGCTCCTGCACTCCCTGTAGGCTGAATTATGACTGGTATATATTGAGGACTTGTGCTGTGCCTTGTACTAAGCTCTTTATAAACCTTATCTCCACCTGATCCCCACATAACCCTGTGAAGTTGGTAATGTTCATTTTATTCCCAATTTACAGAAGATTGAGTAAGAGGAAGGTTGAGTAACTTGCTCAAAATCATCCAGCTAGTAAGTGGATTCTAACCTGGCCTGTCTACAAAGCTCCACTGCAGTGCTCTTTACCTTCTGGGATGATGATGCTCCATGCTTGAGCCACTCCTGATGTGAATTTTTAGTGTCCTATATTTGGTAGGAAAGGATGCTCTGTTTCTATCCCTGGAGCAAGTCCTGGGTTACTCTGGGAACCAGACCTGCTTTGAGAAATTGTTGTCGCTGGAGAGGAGATAGTCTGCTAAGGAAAGAGCTCTAGCTTTAAGGTCAGAGTGATCTGGCTTTTAATCTTGGCTCTTACACTTGCTAGCTGTGTGACCTAGGCCAGGTAACTTAACCTCCTGAACTTCAGCTACCCAGCATTCTACTTTACATAGAAAAAGCCAAAACATTATTAGTGGTATAAAACCTCTAGATTATATTCAGGTTCTGTGCTTTGGAAGGTGACACATCTAGGGGGTGGGAAGTGAGAATACGAAGAGGATAAAGGATCTAAGGAAGAAAGAGAGGAGTGAAACAGAGACTTGAGCATTGCTTCTTCTCATTTCAGTTTTTTATGACTTTTAAAAATAATCCTGTCACATAAATAGAAAGTGAGTCTCAGTGTAGGAGTGACATCCTCAGTTGGAAACTAACATTGGTGGTTACTGGAGAGAGATGATCATCTGTAAGTCTTTCAACAGCCCAGTATGGTAAGATGAGTAGCCCACCAATACAGTTGAGGAAACCAAGAAAAGTTGAGCAACTTGCCCAATATCACACAGCTATTGAGTGGGATTTAAAACCTAGGACCATCTAGCACCAAATGCTGTCCTCTTGCCACGACACTCTTCTGGACCCATGCAACACTGAGTTCTAGGTGTGTTGCAGGTAACTTGGACCCACTTCTCTACTGCCTTCCCCAGCGTCCTGGCTGTGGGGCCGGCTGAGCTCTCCACCCACTGTAGTACATAGAGCAGTGGGGCCAGAAGCAGGGCTCCCTGCAAAGTAATGCAGAAAATTTGATACTGGAAAAAGTCACTAAAGGTAAATCCACTTAAAATGGGTTTCCCAAATTTCACTGTAGTTAAAAAAAAAAAAAAAGAAAAAAAAAAAGGACTAGGACCTTATCTTGAAAATGAAACTGACACTAAAGCAAAATGAAATTAAAATGACCTGCTTCCCTTGGTTTCCTTTTCCTGGGCTCTGCCCACTATGGGGACACTTTACTTTAGTGGGCTCCAGGAGGAAAGCACCATGCTTTTGCCTCCATGCCTGCCACAGTGGGCACTGAATAAATGCTGGAATCCCCCTCTTCAGCAAGGCCTACAGGTCCCTGACTGGGGATGGCCACACTCCTTGGACACCAGGTCTTGACCACTGACCAGTGGTCAGTGTACTTCTCTACTTCCCTGTCTCCACTTCCTCCAGTTCATCGAATTTTGGTTCAGCCTTTCCCCTCATATTATTCGGGTCACAGCTGAGAGTTCTGGTGAATCTAATAAGAAATCTTCCTTGAACACCTTGAAACAAAAGCCTGAAGATCCTAGAACAATTTCACACTAAAAATCTCTTTCATTCAGGGGCACCAGGGTGGCTCAGTCAGTTAAGTGTCTGCCTTCAGCTCAGGTCATGATCCCGGGGTCCTGGGATGGAGCCCCACGTCAGGCTCCCTGCTCAGCTGGGAGTCTCCTTCTTCCTCTGCCCCTCCCCCCTGCTCATGCCCTCACTTTCTCTCTCTGTCTCAAATAAATAAATAAGAATCTTTTTTTAAAAATCCTTTTCATTCAACAAATATATGTTGCTGATTTGAGCTCTGGGGCTCTGAGTCCAACATAGGCTAGATGCTGGTGATAATGTGGTGAAAAGCCAGGTCCAGCCCTGACCCTTCTGTTAGCTTTCAACTCCCACCTGCCTCATTCCTGAGAGCCACCATCCCTACCCAATGTGTACCCTCTCCAGTCTTATCCTCTGCCATCTTTAGCCAGTCCAGCCTTCCCTGCCACCCCAGTTGCCTTTCCAGGTGCTCGGTCCTACATACACACAGGTGGGGCATGTGTCTTCTCCCCTCCACTGAATCAGCAGTGGGATGACATTGTCTTAGAATTCTGCTACTGCTTCTCAAACATCCTTCTAAAGTCCTCAGGTGAGACTTATTGTTTCATATTCATTTATTTATTAATTCACTCACCCATCAGTTATATACTGTACCCTGCCTATAACCACACAGCATAGGGTTCGAGCATGGACTCTGGAATGAGAGTGATTTTAAATCCTGGCTCTGCCACTTATTAGCTGGGGGACCTTGGGCAAGTTGCTTTTTGTTCTCCTTGCCTCAGTTTACTCATGTATAAAATATGGGATGTTAGTATTACCTACTCCATGGGGTATTAGAAGGGCTAAGTGAGTTAAGTCATGTAAAGTGCTTAGAACAGCACTTTACACAAAGACACCCTCAGTGAGTGTAAGCCACTGTGGCTGTTGAGTGCCAGTGCTGGGCTGGGAGCTAGGATGCAGTGGTAAACGGTACAGAGACAGTCACAGAAGCAAATATAAGAAAGAAGGAGTTTGTAGCAGGCTTAGTGCCAGGCGCTGGAGTGCATAGTGGGAGGAAACTGCAGACTCACCTGAAGGGCTTGCTAAACACTAAGGCCTGAGTTCCTTTCTGGAGGCTCTTGAGGTGAATCTGTTTTCTTGCCTTTTCCAACTTCTAGAGGTTGCCCATATTCCTTGGTTAGTATCCCCTTTCATCTTCAAAGCTAACAATGGCTGGTCAAGTCATTTTTATGATGCCATCTCTCTGGTTCTGACTTTTCTGTCTCCCCATTTAAGGATCCTTGTGACTGCATTGGGCCTACCTGGATAAACCAGAATAATCTATGTTGAAGTGAGCTAACTAGCAATCTTAATTCCATCTGTAATCTTAATTCCCCCTTGCCTTGTAAGGTAAGATATTAACAGTTTTCAGGATTAAAGCATGTATAGCTTTGGGTAGGACCAATATTCTGCCTATCAATACACTTACTTTCAGAGTTTTTAATTTAGTAGGTCTGTGGTGCGGCCCAATAATTTGTATTTGTAACAAGTTCTCGGATGATGCTGATGCTTCTGATTCAGGAGCACACTTTGAGAACCACTGGTGGAGAGACCTTGGTCATTCACGTCTTCATCCATTCAGCAAGCTTTTTGGATCTCTATGTATGAGCCCAACGCTGTACCAGCTGCTGGGAATAGTGCCTGCCAATTTTTTTTAAAAAGCCCATAATCTAACAAAGGGGGCAAACAATTTCAGTTTGGTGTGATCTATAGTCTAATAAAGCTATGTGCAAGGTGCTAAGCATTCCCAGAGAAGAGAGCAACTAACAGGAGCAAGGGTGGGCTTTATTGAGGAGGTGACATTTGAACTGGCCATTAAAGAATAAAGAGATTACAGGGCACCTGGGTGGCTCAGTTGGTTAAGCAACTGCCTTAGGCTCAGGTCATGATCCCAGGGTCCTGGGATCGAGCTCCGCATCACATTGGGCTCCCTGCTCGGCGGGGGGCCTGCTTCTCCCTCTCCCTCTGCTGCTTCCACTGCTTGTGCTCTCCTGCTGTCTCGTTCTGTCAAATAAATAAATAAAATCTTTAAAAAAAAAAAAGAATAAAGATATTTCCAGGAAGTTAAGGAGGAGAAGAATATGGCAGCTGTTGGGAATAGCAGATGAAAAAGAGCGTGTGTTCAGGGAATGAGAAATAATTCTATGTGGTTGGAGTGGATAATGCATTGCCGTGGGAGAAGGATCAAAGTTGATAGAAAAATACCATGCTGTATTAAGGAATATAGTGGACCTGTCTAAGTTACCTGCTCATCGCACTCTGTCTTCTTTGAGAACATTCCTCTTTACAGATCCTACTGAAGATGTGAACCTCAGGCTGGCCTGTTTTGTCCACATGACCTTACTTGACCCATGAGCTAAGCCAATCGGATTTCCTTTCTCAGTAACTTATTCTAAGAGATATGAAAGTTAGGTAGACTTGGATTAGAATGCCTGTGGTGGGCCATGTGCTTGATGAACATGTAGGGGGTGGTGAGGAGAGGGTAGGGAGGAGTCTGCAGGAGAACGAACAAGGCGAAGTCACAGCATGAAGCAGAGATGAGATACAAAAGGCAGCAAGAGAGGAGCCAGCAAACATGGGACATTATCCCAAGCCACTACCCTGCTGCCTGGCTATCCTTCCTTCGTGGAAGTCCACGCCTCCCTCCCTTCCTTCTTCTCTCCTTCCTTTCTTTAGGATTCCTTCTTCTTTTTTAAAAAAATACTTTATTAGAGCAGTTTTAGGTCTACAACAAAACTAAATGGAAGGTGCAGAGATTTCCTGTATAGTCCCTGTCCCCGCACAAGCGAAGCCCCTCCCATTATTATCTCCCAGCACCGCTCATCACATGGTACATTTTTTACCAAGGGTGAACTTACCTGGACACATCATAATCACCCAAAGTCCATCCCTGTTTCTTTATAATACATTTCTTTTTACTATTTATTTATTTTTTAAAGGTTTTATTTCTTTGAGACAGAGAGAGAGAGCACAAGCAGGGGGAGTGGGAGAGGGAGAAGCAGGCTCCCCGCTGAGCAGGGAGCCC
Organism: Mirounga leonina; assembly: GCF_011800145.1. Classification (NCBI taxonomy): domain Eukaryota; kingdom Metazoa; phylum Chordata; class Mammalia; order Carnivora; family Phocidae; genus Mirounga; species Mirounga leonina. The sequence continues at coordinate 18,978,409 of NW_023270447.1, forward strand.
GCTGGATGCAGGGCTCCATCCCAGGACGCTGGGATCATGACCTGAGGCGAAGGCAGACACTCACCTGACCAAGCCACCCAGGCGCCCCTACATTTCTTTTTCTTAAATGACATGGAGTACATTTTTTTTTTTTTTTTTTTTTGGCAGATGATGATTGCCATCTGATGCAAAGTTCAGATTTTGGCAGAAATAAGCCAGTGGCAGTGTATGAGGCAAAGGAGTAACACAGTTTGATTTGTGTTTCACAAAGATCTCTAGCTGCAAAAAGGGGTTGGGGGAGCTGGTAACAGGCTCGAGCATTAGGTGGGCAATTGAGGATGAGAGCCTGAACTCAGGGAGCAGCAGGGAGGAGGGGGTGAGGCTGAAGGGATACTTGGGAAGTAGAATTGATAGGATTTAGTATCCTGAGTTGTTGGGAGCCCAGGGCAGAAAGAGTTAAGGACAGTCCTTAGTTTCTAGCTCAGTGAATCTAAAGAGCTGCAAAACTGTTAATAGAGAAAGTGAAGACAGGATCACGTTTTTTGAAAGAAAGATATTAAGCTCAGTTTTAGACACACTTTGCATCTGAGGAGCCCATAGCAACCTCCAGTGGGCATTGGCAGTTTATTCCTGGAGGTCAACAGATGAGTTAGAATAAAGATGCGTGTAGGTAGCATCCACTCTTGACTAGATTAGATTCCAGAGAATTTAACATGAGAAGGGAGAGAAAGGTGGGAAGGCAGGCAGGAAAGGAAAAGTAAGACAACAGAAACATGGGAAACACTAAGACTGGCCAGAGGAGGAACATAAGCCTGCCAAAGCATCTGAGAAGGAATGGTCAGAAAGGGAGAAAGAGAGCCAGAAGAGAGTGAGTCGTAGAAGGTAAGGGAGGAGAGTTTTAAGCAAGAGGGAATGACCCATATGGATCAAATTGTACATTGGGGTTAAATAAGATGAAAGCTGAAAGTAGTTCATAATATTTGGTATTTGAGGCATTGTTGTCTTTAAAGAGAGCAGTTGCATCAAAATGGAGTAGTGGTAGTAAGATGAGGTCATTGGGCACCTGGGTGGCTCAGGTGCATCTGCCTTCGGCTCAGGTCATGATCCCGGGGCCCTGAGATGGAGCCTCGCATTAGGCTCCCTGCTCAGCCGGGAGTCTGCTTCTCTCCCTGCCCCTCACCCTGCTCATGCTCTCTCTCTCACTCTTTCTCTCTCTCAAATAAAAAAATAATAAGATGAGGTCATTTGGGTGAGGAGTGACTGGTTGGTAAGAAAGTAGGCAGAGCAAGAGACAGCTACCCTCTCTAGAAGTTTGGATGTCAAGAAAAAGAGACATCTGAGCAGAAGCTTAAGGATGAAGAGAGATAAAGCCCACTGATTGCAAAACTGACTTACTGCCTCATCCCTCCCTGACTTCACACCCTTTGCTATGCGACTCTGCAGCTCCTGCCATCAAGAAGTAGGGTCCATTTCCTTGTTCCTGGGCTGGCCGTGCGACTTGCTTTTACCAATACAGTGAAGTGGAAGTGATAGTGTACCAGTTCCGAAGGCCTTGTGTACTTCTGCCCTCTCTGTCTCGCTCGAAATCCCGCCTGGCTACCATGAGGACAAGCCCGTGTTCACTTGCTGAGTAAGTGATCGGTGGCCTATCCACCCACTCCACCATAACTAATGACCCGCTGATTGCCAGGCACGTGAATGAGATCATCTTTGACCGCCCCGCCCCAGCCGACCCGCCAGCTGACCGCATAATTCATGAGAATGTGCAGTCAGTATTTCAGGCCCAGCCCAAGGCGGGGGAGCCTGGCTCAGCTCAGCAGAACCGCCCAGGTGACTCACTAACCTGTGAGGAATAAAAATGCTTGTTGCTTCAAGCCATTGTTTCGGGGCACTTTGTTGCACATCAACAGCTAATTGATTCGAGAGATTATTGGGAGGTTTTCATTATCTTGCCTTGGCATGGGGGAGATTTGAATATATCCACCCATTGTAGGGGAAAAGACAGGTTTGAGATTCAAGAAAGGGAATAAGTAACAGGAGGAGCGGACGTGACCAAAAGCTCAGGTGGAAGATTAGCCTGGGAAAAGGCAGAGACTGCCTTTGTTTCTGAGATAAGAGAAGGAAGTGGGGATGGAGGACGGTGTCCTGGGCTGAAATTCATTGCGTCACTTGGGCTTCAGCTAGGTGGAAGCTAGGGGGTGGCATCTCCGGACATGCTCGCAGTTAACATCCAACCAAAAATTAACGTCCCAAACTCACGCGTTTCCACATCTGTCAAAGCTAAAAGGGGCGTCTGAGACAGATTTCCTTTTGTTTTCACTGGCGTGTCAAATGCTGCAGTGACAGCAAAGGAATAATCTTCAGTTTGTGTATAATGAGGTCTGAAATTTCCGTCTCCACACATTGATCATGAATCTTATTTCATTAGATAAACTGACAGCAGAATCTCAGGTACTTAAAATTTTGAAAAAAATCAACACAACCACCCACATCTATGATTTTTTTCCTGCTGTCACTTTTATGGTTCAGTTATTTTGTCTATATGCACTCATTTCCAGTTTTGTCTGGATTTCTCAACAGCCAAATCATTCCTTAATCCTAGACATATATTCCTCTATCCTGGAAAATGATTTAGTAGAAAGACAGCTGGCTTGGGAGGCAGAAAAACAGAGTTCTAGATTTGACTCTGCTGTTAACTAGCAAACTTGTCCAAGCCAAGTCACTGAACCTCACTTTCCTTATCTGAAAAACATATTCCTCCAACAGAAATTTATTGGTACCAGGCACTATTGTGAGTGCTTAGGATACATCAGTGAAGAAAACAAAGACCCCCGCCCTCAGGAACTTACATTCTGGAGGAGTCTGACAATGAGAAACAAATGCAATAAACAGGATAATTATATCATATGATAGATGGAAAAAATTAAAAATAAAGTGGAGGTGGGGGCTGGAAGGAACTAAAAGAGTTACCATGAAGTTATCTGGGGGAAGAATGTTCCAGGCAAAGTCCCTGAGTATTTCTTGTCTTTCTTGTCCTCCACACTCCATTTCTCCTTACTAACCTCAGAGGAGGTTTATAATGCATATAACCTTTAGGCCAGTCTTCCATTACTACTCCATACATTTCTTTGAATAGCCAACAAATGACCATCCGTTCACTTTGAACTAGTCCCACTGGCATTAGGTACAAGAGCCTCTCATCTTGCATTTACTTTCTGGGACTTCTTGTGGTATTTTCCTGCCATCCCAAAGGCTAGATCTGTATGTATTATGCCAAACATCACGTGGGCATTTCCTCCCGGCTCTGCACAGGACAGTGGAAGCCAGCAAAGGGATCTTTAAAAAAGACACGGCTCTTGATAAAGTACCTACCATTTCCGAATGCCATGTATGTGCCAAGTAGCCTTACATTCTTTATTTCCCCTAATCCTCAGCACACTTCCATCTTTCTCTGAGGTTAGCATTATTCCCACTTTACCAGTAATGAAACAGTGGTTCAGAGAATTTTGAAAACTTACTGTGTCACACAGCTGGTAAGTCCCATGGTCAGAATTTGCTTGTCAAGCACACTTTCCATCAGCTGTACTGCACAGCGTCCTTTCTTCCTAAGTGTCCTTTAATCCAGCTGGAAAGCCAGATATACATAGAAGAGATGACAAGAGGGTGGCTTTAAGGCCTGTAGCATGGGGGTGAGGAGCTTGGCTCTGCTTGACAGCCCGAGGTCAAACTCCAGTTCTGCCGTGTTATAACTGTGTGATCAGGGGCCAGTTACTTAACTTTTCTGAGCCTCCCTCTCCTCATTTGTAAATATGCACAACACGAGTCCCCGTCTCATAAAGTTGTGTGTGGGGGGACTCAATGAAGTAGTTCACATAAAGTCCTCAGCATAGTATCTCTTACATAACTCTGACATAGGTTAACAATTATTCTCATATATTATTGATGGATTTTTTTTTAAAAAGCACATGTATATATTAAAATATCTCTAGAAGGCTCAGGAACTGGGGAGTAGCTTTTCACTTTGAGTATTTGTACAATGTATACATTTAAATGTTGGGCCAATGATATTACTTATTTAAGAAAACCAGACAACTAGACAGCTTTAAAGAAATACCATTATTATTATCATCATTGTAAGGAATTTGGAGTAATAATAATTATTCCATAATTTATTTGGATAGACAGATTTGGAGGAGGTTTTTTGGAAGAGATGTTTGAGCAGGGCCTCGAAGCAGGTATAGCATTTTGATGACAGAATAACGAACTGAGAGGCATTTTATATGAAAGATTCTTGCAGAGCAGAGCATACAGGCAGGAAAGAGTAGCCAGCAAATGCAGTTCCATTCAGTGATAATTGTTTGGTGCTGTGGTAACAATTAATACAGGTGATAGTGTTTTTCAGATACCTGTAATAGAGAGGGTGTGAGTGAAAAATTGCCTAAACACTCCACTCAAACACAAAAATTGAGAAAGATTGCTGGTTGAGGCCGATTCCATGAGCCCTGCTGCCAGAATTATTCCGGTTCATCAATCCAAATTGAGCTGGAGGCACCTTTGACATCCCCCTCTCTCTGCCTGCAGGTCAGCTGTCTCCAATCCTGAGGTCATCACTCATCAAGAGGGGATAATCCCAAGGACAGCAGGACCTGCTTCATCACTTGGATTTAGGAGTGAGAAACCCATCAGGCAACTAAACAGTAACAATGACCCACCATTAAACACACTGAGAGAAGTGCATGATGAGGAGATTGTACGAGAAGAATCCCGGAGCTCTTGCTGACAACGCCTATGGAGACGCTGACCACTGTGAGCTCTGCCCATTGAACTGCAGTAAAAAATCTCCCCCTCCCCAGAGATGCTTGGATGCGGGCACAATATCAGTTCAGACAATGGTCTGTGTGTGGACTTAGAGTGGAAAGAATTTGGACTGTGGGGTAAACAGACCTGGGTCTGAACTGCTATTCTGCCACTTCCAGGTAGTGTGTTTTAGCAGCATTAAAAAAAAAAAAAAAAAAAATCTCTCTTGGCCTCAGTTTTCTTGTCTGCAAAATGGTTCAAATACCTCCACAGAGGTCTTTTAAGAGGACCAAATGTAACAGTGTTTGAAAAGCTAGGTACTTCTCTTTATGGAAGAAGAGCAAGATGGGGGGCCCAAAAAAGGAATGGGCACACACACAAAAACTTTTCTCAGAATTATTTTTTGTTCTAGGTACTCTACCTCAGAACGTATGCTTCTTTCTTTAGTTTAGCTACCAGGGAAAAAGAGACAGAGAAAAATGGAGAAAGGCAGGAAGTCAGATTCTGGCTCTTACACAAGAAAATTCACTCTACATAATCTTCAGACAATGTTGCTATCCTTCCTCAAATACCGGGCCACAGGCATCATGCCAAAGAAGTCAGCAGCCTGGAAGATATTTTAAACTGATTCTGGGGCTGAACGACAGGCCATTTGCGCCATATGCCACTGACACGTTAATCTAGGCAAGGCTGCTAGGCACCTGGGGACATCCATGCTAAAATGCCATTTAGGAAGGGCACGCCGAGTCCAGTGGCAGAAGTTCACCAGCGCAAAGCGGGAGGGCAGCCCAGAAGATAGAAGATAGAAGTGGCAAGGAGGAGTAAGAAGTGTGGTGTCTAAGCCTTGGAAGATTTTCTGAGTTTCAGACACTTCATTTTGCTTCTGTGAGAGCTGTAGATTCAACAAAACATCAAAACCGGGTACTTACTGGCTGGACAAATGAGTATCTGCTACTTTTTGCACCCATTATACCACATGGCCACACTTTTATACACTGGCAAATACTGGGCGATGCTCTAGTCCACTAGAATGACCTTTATTCCTCCTGTTCCGTCATAAAAAGCAAGTGGCTGCTGAGCGACTGTAGTAGATGCCCCAGTGTCAGACTTTCCAGGATCCAATTTGGTGGGAGCACTCTGGGCCTTTGGTCTCCCTCTTCCCTTTGCCAAGCCCTGTTTCTTGGTTACTCTGAGCAGTAATGAGCTTCTCCACCCCAGCATGAGGACAGGCTCACAGCTAGCACATGAAAAAGGCTGAGCTCATGTGGGGCAACTACTCTACTTCATGGGCAGATCACACATCTGTTTTTTCCCTTCTTCTGCAATGCAACTACACTAATGATTTTTTTTTTTTTTTAAGTAGAAATAAGGCAGTACTATGGCTTTCTGAGAAAAAAAAGTCACACTGCAGGATAACTGCAACAGACATCATAAAAGGAGCTGGAATGAAATGCCCACCCACTCTTGTCATTGGAGCAAATGATTTCCAAGAGCAAAAGAATCATTCTAACTTAGGGGATCTTAATAAACAAATAGAATCACTGCCCTAATTATTTTCTTCCAGGCAAATGAAACTTAAAAATCGGCTCTTCTTGTTCATGTTAGCTATTTTGCATAAACAGAAGAAACTGAAAGGTTATAAAAATAAGATTAGGCCACCCAAGAACGTGGGAGTTCCCCAAAGTTCTCTATGGTGAGTGGTTCAGAGTTGTCATTGTTGAGGATGGGCTGTAGAATCAGCCCATGATTCAAGGCCAGAGCTCTGTCCCTTATTCCCTAATGACCACTGGCAACTTAAAATCCCCCACCAAATCTCTGTTTTTTCGTCTGTAAACTTGCACAGAGTAACCCCAACTTCCAGGGCTCTTATGAGAATTCAAAGATCTGTGTGTGGTGAGGAGCATACTTTCTGGCATGTGGTCAGGGGATCTATGTTAAAATTATAGACCTGGTCTTGGGAACCACGTGTCACTTATGTTTTTCAATGGAGAGACGTTATTTCTATGAGTTCTTAGCAAAGACCAGATAGATGTTTTAATCACAAAATAATAAGCATTTTCTGAACCTTTACCACTAGACCCACTGGGCTGTGTTATGCATTATAAAAGATTTATAAGAAGTAGAAGAGTTCTTTTTTTGCTTAGGAGTGGTTTAAAGTCAGCCCTGAAGAACAGTAACACCAATCTTACCCAAAACCCAGTGTTTGGCAACCCCATCTTAAATGGGATCCATCTTTAAACCCATCTTTTTTTTTTTTTTAAGATTTTATTTATTTATTTGACAGAGAGAGACAGAGCAAGAGAGGGAACACAAGCAGGGGGAGTGGGAGAGGGAGAAGCAGACTCCCAACTGAGCAAGGAGTCCAAGCGGGGCTGGATCCCAGGACCATGGGATCATGACCTGAGCCAAAGGCAGATGCTTAACTACTGAGCCACCCAGGCGCCCCTTTAAGCCCACCTTAAATGAGATCCTAAACACCATACTGCAATAGTCCTTACCTGGTCTCCTTGCACCCATCCTTGACTCGCTACAGCCAATTCACAGAGCGCTAGCATCTTTTCAGAATTTGCTGATGGTTCCCTATTTTACACAGAATGAAATCCAAAGTCTTCACTTAAGTGCCCTTCATGGTCTGGGCTCCAGTTACCTTCCAGAGCACATCTCTTATTACTCTCTCCTTTGTTCACTCCCCTTCAGCTATACCAGACTCCTCAAATGCACCAAATGTGCTCCTGCTTCAGAACCTCTGGACTTGCTAATGTCTCTCTCTGGAATGTTCTTCCCCACATACCCATATGGATTGCTCTTCTACTTTATTTAAGTTTCTTTTCAAATGTCATATAATCAGAGAAAGCTTCCCTGACCATGCTTTTTAAAATAATAACCCCACCCTGCTCTTCTCTATGCCCTATTGTGCGTTATTTTTCTTCACAGAGCCTTCAAGACTTAACAGAGGAAGCCTGGCTGGCTCAGTCAGTGGAGCATGCAACTCTTGATCTCGGGGTCGTGAGTTCAGGCCCCATGTTGGGCATAGAGCTTACTTAAAAGGGGGGGGGGGTAGGGAAGGTTAATGTAATGAGCTCCAATCCCCACTACTTCAACTGGTCCCAAGACTGTAATTGATATTTATCATCTTCATCTTCTACTCATTATAGATTTCCCTCACCCTTTGCCCACACTTCAGCTGGTCTAGGTTGCTTTCTAGGTGGGGTGACTTAGATCTGCATCCCCAAGGGGTCTGAGTTGCTTTCGCCCTTTTGGACTGAGGTGGCTGCAGTTCCAATTCCAGTTATCAGGTATGGCGTTACCTCCAAAAGATGGCTCACTGAGTCCCTGGGTCCTAGATCATATTCTTTTCTGCCCTACTACCTCAATTGTGTAGTAGGAACCCTAGTTTCTCATAGTAAGCAAGTCAGTTGTCCTTAATAAAATTTCACAAGTGCATCATTCAGAGTGATAGTGAAAAGAACCAATCTGATTTCTACCCACTGATTCCTGGACCCATATATTCTAGCTTTAGAGAATCAGCACCATTGGTTCTGTATATACGGCATGCTGGAAGATGCAGTCCAACCCTATAGGGTATTATGCTCAAGCTAGCACCTTAAATGAAGTGTTAATAGGCCATTCCATTATTCTACGAGCTGGCTATCTCTAGACGATCAAGTATATTGCAAGACCAGTCAGTCTCATAGTCATGTGTCCATTGTCACCCTCTCTTTTACTATCAAATGGGTCCCTTAGTCTGAGGCAATGTTGTGTGGGATCCCATACCGGCAAAGAAGGCATTCTCTAAGTCCTCGGGTAGTAGTATTGGCCACAGCACTGTGGTTAAGGGAGGCAAAGCCATGTCCAAAGGAGGTGCCAATTCCAGTAATGGAATTGGGTCTGATGTAATCAGCTTGCCAAGTAATTGACTAATCTCCTTGAGGATGGGGCTCTATCTGTGCCAGTGTGTGCTGCTGACAGGATGGATATTCAGCCATGGCAGGAACTATATTAGTCTTGGTGAAAGAGAGTTGATACTGTTGTGTCCACACTTCATCTCTATCCCTGTCATTATGGCCATGTCATTCATGAACCCACTGCACAGTCCTGGAGTGGGCATGGAGAGAGGCTCATTGACATCCAGAAGACAGATCATCCTCTCTACTTGGTTGTTGATGTTGTTGATGTTCTCTTGATTCACTATGAAGGATGCTCATGGACATTAACATGAGAATCAATAATCCTCAGTCATCACATCTTTCCTCCTAAGTCCACCCATATGCCTCTTCCCCAAACATCCTTGTAGAGAAAGCTATAAAAACAGACATTATCAGGCCGGTCATCACTGTGGGCCATTTAGAATGTGTCTCATAATTGTCTACACAAGGGCAGAAGAGAGCAGCTCTACCTACCAGTTTCCATCCTTATTAGTCAAGGATTTCTTCAAAGGATGTCAATCCCTTTGAATGCATATGTGTGAGAGATAAGCAGATTCCTGCAGATATCCAGTCAGGTTATCAGAGAAGCTCAGGTTAGAGAGTGTAATAAATTTATGATCCACCTGAGACAAGACCCTGTCTGGTTATTCCTGAGCACAGCTGGTTGTTGCAGCAAAAGTTGGAATAGAAGTTGGGCTGAGAGGTTATGAGATGAAGTCTAAAAAGTGTTTGATATACCCTTAAAGCCTGGGGTGAAAGGCATGATTGGAAGAATGTGTTAAATTATGTATTTTAGATAACTAGGTAATAGGATATTTTTTTTTTAAGATTTTATTTATTTATTTGACACAGAGTGAGAGAGAGAGCATAAGCAGGGGGAGTGGCAGGCAGGCAGAGGGAGAAGCAGGCTCTCTGCTGAGCAAGGAGCCCAATGCAGGACTCGATCCCAGGACCCTGGGATCATGACCTGAGCCAAAGGCAGCCGCTTAACTGACTGAGCCATGCAGGCGCCCCGGTAATAGGATATTTTTAAAATATGTGCTAATTGTATGGTGCTGCCAACAAAGACAAAAGTTGTTAGCAGAGGAAGACATCAATGTGGGCTTGAGTTGGCAGGAAAGGAGCTAGAGCCTTGAGGCATGGTTGATGGTAAAGCTGAGGATTCTGGGTAGAGTCCCTCTCCATGTTAAGGAAGATGAATTGAGAATTCTCTGGAGAGGAGAGGGTGTCAAAAACAGGGAAGAGATACCCAGACTGCTGAGAACATAAGGATTATCTTGGTTCAGACAGATTTTCCGTCCTCCTGCCCCCTACAAGACAGTTACCTTTGTTGTGTTGTAGTATAGCACATGATTAAATAAACATGCTTTAGAGAGACTGAGCTGCTTTGAATCCTAGCTCTACTGCTTGGGCAAGTTCCTTAACCTCTTAATCTGTGCTTTCTTCATCTGCTAAGTGGATAGTAACAGTACCTACTTCATAGATTTGTAATGAGGATTAAACTAATTAATTTACATAAAATACTTAAAATGGACCTGGCTCTTAATAAGCCCCAATAAATATTAGCTATCATTGTTATTATTAGGGAAAGTGCAAATAATGGCTTTAACAGCCTAAGGAAACCTAACTAGAACAAAATTAGAAGAATAGGAAGCGTTGAGCAGTTAGGATAAAACAAAAAAAAAGTATTTCCTTGCAAAAAGTTCAGAACAAGTATTCAGTCATGTGTTCTGCAAAAAGTGCCCTGAGATATCTGAAGCATCTCAGAGATATTCACTCAGTGTAAATTCTTTTTAGCTTCAGAGCGAAGAAAACCAATGGAACAATAGTGGCTATGTTGACATTATTAGAAAAAGCAGTGGCAAAAAATCCTGTTGGTCGGCTCATCTCCTTTTAGAATCATACCCACATATGGGTTGCTTGGGCCTTTTCTCATTTCTCCAGTGTACGGCTGGATTAACCAGGCAAATGCAATCTGCCGCCACATCAGAGGAAGAATATTTCCATGCACAAAGGGCTACAGCTGTCACTGACGATCCCCATGCATCCTGAGAACAGTATGGTCTGCAGCAGCCATGTTTTTTGGGGAAAAGGACTCCTCTTCCGGTCTGAGCTACCTACCAGGTTCCCTTTATACTGATTGTGCTGTGTATGAATAGAACAATGTGTTGAAGATTCCAGGCACTGAATGAGGTTGAGAGAATATCAGAGCATTTCGAGGTTGGTTTGACAAGATATCCAAAATATCATGAAGAGTTTCCTTTTTGGTCTTCTGCCTTCAAGGTGCACTCTCTCTCCAATGCTGAAGTTCTTTGTGAATCTGCGTTGGCAATTAGCGTGAAGACATAAATGACCTTTGGCAATCATTAGCTCCTTAATCATCATCTGCCTTCCCTTTATTCTCCAACAGATCCTGACCCACTTCATTTTTGTGTTGTAAAAACTTTCCATTATTTTCTAAGTTCACAAAGGGCCTTTGTAAAAAAATTTTTCTTTTATTATGAAAGTAATACTTGCTTATTAGAAAAAAAATCAGATTAGAATGGTACAAAGTGAAAGTAAAGTTTCCCTCTCCACTTTACCAAGAACCACCCTCAGGTTCACTGCTCCGTAGAAGATCACCATTGACAATAGCAAATGGTGCGTGCTTCAGAGGATCGTACCCCTGACACACACACTCACAGATCTGTGCTCTTGTGCAACTTCCTCTTTTTATTGAACAATATCAAGACTATCTCTTCATGTGTTCACATAGATTTACCTTGTTCTTTTTAATGAGTGTAGTATATTTGATAGTGTGGTTTTTACCATAACCAATCTCCTATTAATGGATACTTAGGATGTTTTCGGTTTTTCTCTATTACACACCATGCCGGTATGAACACCCTTTATGCATACATCATTGTGTAATTGTGAAAGTGCATCTCTAGGATAAATTCCCAGAAGACAATTTTGCTGAATCTGATGGTTGTGTACATTTAACATTTTGACAGATATTGTTAAATTTCTCTCTAAAAAGTGGAACCAATTTACACTCCCATTAGCAGTGTATGAGAGTGTCTATTATCCCACTCCCTCCCCAGGGCCCTGAGTCGCCCGAGGAAGTGGCATGGGCTTTCAAACAGGCAGACCTGTTTCTGAATCTGGCTCTGCCATTCATGAGCTGTGCGACCTCTTTTAAGTCACTTGGCCCCTCGGGGCCTCAGTTTTATCACCTATAAAGTGGAAAAAAGTAATGTCTTCTGGGTCTGTTTGCTGTGATAATTAAGTGCAATGACACAGGTGAAGAGCCTAGTACAGTGCCTGCCAGGCAGTAACCACTCAGTGTAGCCATTTCCCTCAGCTGCAGTTCTGCAGCATGCCGCTCTTGTTTACACCTGCTTCCCATTGCTGTCTCCTCCTCCCCGAGTGCCCTTTTTTATTCTCATGGTGAAAATTCTCACAGTGTAGTACCAAGAGACATGTATGCTGGGTTCTGAGAATCACTTTCCTTTTATTTCATGTGTTTTTATGCATGTTGTCAGAGAGGTGATGACACTTTTCCAGGGCTTCACGTCCGGGAATGTGGTTATCTTTAGTTACTACAACTGATAAGTTAACTACTAGATTGTGTTTGAATTATTTTTGTGTAAATTCACCAAGCCTAAAAGGTTATGGAGGATTGAGTAGTAAAGTGACTCTTGGGAGTTACAGGGTGACTGAAGTTTCTCCTTTAGAAAGAGATTTCTGGAGAATTCCTGAGAGAGGATTATGTGTAACTGCCCCCCCCCCCCAACCACCACTTGCCCCCAATACCTATGATCTCATACAAAAAACCTTGAAAAATAACTGGCAGCTTCTATTCATTCTCAACCTATGTAAGCTCAAGTAGTAGCAATTCAATTATTGGGTGATGCTCATAGCTACATTATATACATTCCCAATATAAATTCACAGTTTCTTCTGATTTCTAAGAGCTTCTGGACTAACCACTGAAGACTGGGGGATTCTGGCTTGGCTGATTCACTACCTAGCAACTCAATCCCACTTTGACTATTTGTTTTTATTATTAAGACCTGGGTAAAAAAAAAAAAAAAAAAGATATGGAAGAACTAAAGAGAAGACCACCCAATTAGGTCCTTTAACTTTATCAGGAAAGGTTGTACCCAGTGAAGAGGAAAGGAAAGCAGACCTATTCAAAGATACTTCCTTCTCCACTTGGTATTAATTCTTCACGGATCTTCCTCAGTTTCTGGGAGGAAATTCAGCTCATAAAGCTTGGATGGCTTCGTGTTGCAGAGAATGAGATGCGATGCTCTCTGCAGAAAGGCCGCCTTAAACCTGCCCAGTTAAAAAGATCTGTATGAGCTTTGACTGCAAAGAGATTTTAGTTTTAGCATGAAAAGTCAATATCAGATCATTTGAATTTATTTTCCACTTCAGTTTACCCATCTGCTCCAGGAAGTCTGATTTAAATACATTTTATCAGAAGCCTTCCACAGGCACCAAGTTACCTAGCAACTCCAAGTTTCCTTTAGTGAGCTGTTTCCAACATAAAGAGTGTTCACAACTTGGGGAGGATGTGTTTTTAGCCTTCAAAGTTTACGAAGCAAGAATTAAATATTGAAACTGCCATTCTCACTCTGCATGAATGTAGAATCTATTTAAATTACATAGAGTCTTGGGGGCTGTATTTCTAAAGAGAAATTTTTAATTAACCCACATGACCATAAACTTGAATGAAATAGTTCTGTTTAATTTGCGCTAACCAATCCAAGTGCAGCATTGCTCAGCTCTAATTTAGGATCTTTAACAAGATCTAATTTGGTGCTTTGCATTTTATGCCTGCTTTGATATGTCAAAAAGATTTAGTTTTTCTGGACCTTGGCAAATAGATCCCTCAGCTCCATTATGAGGATATAGGCTCAGAGCTCTGGGTCTGATGGTGGGTCGAACACATGCAGAAACATCACTCATCTCGAAATGCATAGGAAATGATAGGTAAAGTATTAAATATATATGCAACTCTGTAATCTAAAACAAAAAAGGAAAGTTTTTGTGGATTAGAAATGGGAAGGAAAACTCAGTGGTTAGCAAGGACTAAAACTGCACAGCCCATTGGGAGCCAAGAGTAGATAAGGCCACCAGGGCTAGAGTCTTAACACCAACTGGGATCTGGGACCCAACACCCCCCACATGAAGCAGGAAGTTAAAACCTCTTTGCCTCTTGTGAACAGGAACAAAAGTCACTTTGCCCGTTACCCAAGTGTACAACCACAAATGTACCATTTGCTATGCCCAACCAAATTATTATTCAAAAGTAAGGATGAAATAATTGTATTTTCAGACAGACAAGGACTCTGGAAATTTATTTTCTATTTGTTTGTTTTAAGATTTTATTTTTAGGGGCGCCTGGGTGGCTCAGTTGGTTAAGCGACTGCCTTCGGCTCAGGTCATGATCCTGGAGTCCCGGGACCGAGTCCCACATTGGGCTCCCTGCTCAGCAGGGAGTCTGCTTCTCCCTCTGACCCTCCTCCCTCTCATGCTCTCTGTCTCTCATTCTCTCTCTCTCAAATAAATAAAAAATTTTTAAAAAAAAGATTTTATTTTTAAGTAATCTCTACACCCAATGTGGGGCTTGAAATCACAACCCCAGGACCAAGAGTCAAATGCTCCACTGACTGAGCCAGCCAGGCGCCCCAAGGACTCAGGAAATTTAAAACCCTCGGGTACTCACAAATCCAAATCAGTAGTACAATAATATAACTGTAATACGACTAATATTTTTGTGCTTAAAACAAGTTGGAACTAAAATTCTAGACAATTACATGAGCATTAGTTGGGGTGGAAGGGTGGGTAGTTTTGAGGAAAGTTACATTGTTCAAAAAGTTCTGTCTCATGGGGTGGCTGGGTGACTCAGTTGGTTAAGTGTCTGGCTCTTGATCTCAGTTCAGGTCTTCATCTCAGGGTCATAAATTCAAGGCCCATGTTGGACTCCATGCTGGGTGTGGCACATACTTAAAAAAAAAAAAAAAGTTTTGTGTTGTATATTGTAAGTACATATGTACAATTTTAAAGGATATGGACTGTGTTTCTGACTGAGGTCTTGAAGTCTATGGCACTAACTCATACTAAGGAGACATAAGATTTGAGGAAACATTGAGCAGAATCATTTTCCATCAGTAACAAAATTTGGAGACAGAACCGTGACTTCAGATCTATAGAGAAGCTAAATTACCATCAACAGAGCAGATTTTGAGCCAACAGTATGAAAAGGCCTAGAGCAAGGCATTGTGGGTCATTGAGATGACATGTTGCAGCTTAGGTCAGTCAAAGTCAAACATGCCTTTTAGTAGACGAAGGCAGCTGTTCTCAAACTTTCTTGTTTTAAGACCCCTGTACACTTTAAATGATTTTGGCGCTCCAAAGAGCTTTTGCTTTTGTGGGTTGTACAGAGATTGATATTTGCCATACTAGAAATTAAAACAGATAAAAACTCAGTAGTACACAGGGCACATTCCATTCACTATCATCACATGTCATGTATCCTCTGAAAACTCTCTGTAAATATGTGAGAGAATGAGAGAGAGAAAGGTAAAGTCTTAATATCATTGTGAGAATAGATTTGGCCTCACAGACCCCCCTGAAATGGTCTAGAATCTCTCCAGATCTCCCCAGAGGTCCCCATACCTATTTTGAGAACCTCTGTTCTAAAGGGTAGAATATGCCATATACTCTTTCAATCTTAACTTGTATGTCAGGTCCACCTCCATCTGGTTTAAGCCCCAGATGTGTTTTCTGCTCTTGCTCTTTTCTTAGCTCACAAAACTCATTGCCAGAAACACACTTGGCATTTATTTGGGCCATCCATGATAGGCTTGTTTTGTTCTATAATTTGATTTCTTTAATAGATGTTCTTCAATTTGAATCAGAACAAGGGCAAGACACACATATACTCATTCTTTTTTTCCTAAAGGAATTAATATGGGATACTATGAAGTCAATAAGAATGAATAGTGGTTATAATGGCTCTGAATTTATAAATTAGTTGTAACTGTAATAGCTACTCTTATAATGATTAGCAACTTATTTTATTAGGCAAAAGGGATCACACTAGATCGGGTCCTTCTGTATTACTGATGGTCAATAATGTTTGAATGCAGTCACGGTCCAAGGCCACAAAACGTGGATCTTCCTTAGTTCCTAACTTCTCATTTCCGTCTAACCGGCCAATAATTCCTGTCGATTCTACTTTGGAAACCTGTCCCCTGAGGGGCCCCATCCTTCTCATTCCTACCATCCCTACATCAGTGGTGTCACCACCACTTTTTCTAGAGTAGAGGGATGGCTTCCTTATTGGGCTCTCTGGGCCTGACCCCTTATCTCTTCTGCTTCCAGCACTCATGCTACTCAGTCACTAGAGTTATTTTCCTGAAAAAGTATTTGACTTTGGCATAGTTCCTGTGTAAAAATCACCCATGACAACCAGTTTTCCTCTTTCTGGGTGCCAGAATATAGCGCATTTTACTTACCTAACACAGTTGGCTGAACGACAGTTTTCGGCGTGGATGCACCAGTCCCATGTGGCCTCAGGCTGACAGCCAGGAATAAGATCACCTAATTACATAGTCAAAGGACTGCAACTACCTGGGAAATAGAAACTACTTGGCAGAAAACAATTTTTAAGTTCTTTAAAGTGATCTGGAAGAGCAGACTGCCCCAGCTGCTGCAGATTGTTAAACTGCTTTTTTCCTTTTTTTTTTTTTTCCCTCCGACTCACTCTGTACTTTCACTTTGTCTCTGGAAGAATTTCCTGGCATAGTACCTACCACAAAAGGCACATCAGCGGTGCTCAACTGGGGCAGGTTTGACCCCAGGAGACCTTTGGCAGCATCTAGAGGCATTTCTGTTTGTCACACCTAGGGGGCAGGTGCTCTTGGCATCTAGAAGATAGAGGCCTGGGAGGCCTGGGATTGCTAAACACCCTGCAGTGCACAGGATGAAGAATTATCTGGCCCCCAGTGCCAATAGTGCGAGGTTGAGAGACCCCCAGGTACACGGCAAACACTAAAGTGTAGTTTTAAAAATATATGTAATACTTTCTTTATATACCTTCCCTAAATACCTTAATAACTTACATAACCATTTGCAACCATTTGCTTGATTTGAGTCAACTTCTCAGATGCCTACAGAATAAAGTATAGACTCTGACACAAGGTTCAAGACCCTTCCAAGTTTGCTCCTGTTTCCAGGGCTGCATCTGGCTTTGTGTACCGCTGTGTGCATGCTGTGTGCATTAGGCTACACTGCATTAAAGGGCTCGGTTCCCTGCAGTGCCACACCCTTTCACACCTTTGTGTGGGCTCTTCTCTCACTAGATTACTCTTTCCTCTTACTCACCAGCCAATTTCTATTCATTTTTTTTTAAAGATTTTATTTATTTATTTGAGAGGGAGAGAGAGAGCATGAGGGGGGGAGGGTCAGAGGGAGAAGCAGGCTCCCCGCAGAGCAGGGAACCCGATGTGGGACTCGATCCCGGGACTCCAGGATCATGACCTGAGCCGAAGGCAGTCGCTCAACCAACTGAGCCACCCAGGCGCCCCAATTTCTATTCATTTTTAAGGACCCAGCTCAAATAAAGCCTTCTCTGATACCCTCTCCTCTTCTGTGCACACTTGTCTCTCAAACAAGCTGTTCCTCTTTTTGTATAGTACTTGTTTATTTGTCTGCCTCTGCTACTACACTGTGAATTTTTAATATTTTATATTAATTTGAATTGACGGAAGTTAGCACTGGGCCTGGAACATGGCAGGTGTTCAAAATTATCTTTCAAGTATATGTGTAGGTGCTTCTATATGTGTATACATAGACATGAGCGCATACATGCGTGCGCACACACACATTTGGCATTTTGACAGAGGTTGGCTGAAGATAGATTTCATCACCATAAGTCAATCAGAGAAAGACGTGTACCATATGACCTCACTGATAGGAGGAATTCTTAATCTCAGGAAACAAACTGAGGGTTGCTTTAGTGGTGGGGGTGGGAGGGATGGAGTGGCTGGGTGATAGACATTGGGGAGGGTATGTGCTATGGTGAGCACTGTGAATTGTGTAGGACTGATGAATCACAGACCTGTACCTCTGAAACAAATAATACATTATATGTTTAAAAAAAAAAAAAAAGGTAGTAGGGAGGGGAAAATGAAGGGGGGAAATCAGAGGGGGAGACGAACCATGAGAGACTATGGACTCTGAGAAACAAACTGAGGGTTCTAGAGGGGAAGGGGTGGGGGGATGGGTTAGCCTAGTGATGGGTATTAAAGAGGGCACATATTGAATGGAGCACTGGGTCTTATACGCAAACAATGAATCATGGAACACTACATCAAAAAAAAAAAAAAGGAAAAAAAAAAGACACATTATTTAAAAAAAAAAAGATAGATTTCATCACCATTACTATGCAAGATAACTCCTCCCAGACCTTGCATGGTATTCCTATGAGAGGAATTTAAATCAAGATTCAAAGAACCAGGGGTGCCTGGGTGGCTCAGTCGGTTGAGCATCCAACTCTTGGTTTCAGTTCAGGTTATGATCTCAGGGTCCTATGATCGTAAGCCATGTTGGGCTCTGCACTCAGTGGGGAGTCTGCTTGAGATTCTCTCTCTTCCTCTATCCCTCCCCCACAAAAAAGATAATTTAAAAAAAATATATTCAAAGGACCAAAATGAGAAAACAATCTGTGTAGAATACATCTCCACCTGAAGGACACCTAGTAAACATTCCAGAATTGTACATGGAATGGCATTTCATCAAAAGTACAGCCAAAGTTGCCCATGTTTTTCCTAGAATGTGACCCCGAAACTGTTCACCAAGTGAGAACTGGGAATTCTGAGGCATGAGTGAGTGTGTGCTCTGTATGCACCTACATAAGAATAACACTTGCTGATAAATCTGCTAAAATCTGAATTCTATACCCACTGATCATTTGTCTTAACTTTATTCAAACTCATCCAATATTTATCAAATCATGACGAACGAGCCACATGTGACTACTGATACACAAACTGGGGAGTTGTAGGGCAAGAATTCCTTGGTCTGTTTTTTCCCACCTGTAAAATGAGGGTAATGATTTGTACTCAAGAGGTCAGAGGAGGGGTGCCTGAAGGGCGCAGTCAGTTAAACATCTGACTCTTGATTTTGGCTCAGGGTTGTGAGATCGAGCCCTGTGTCTTGCTCCGAGCTCAGTTCTGCTTAAGACCCTCTCTCCCTCTCTTTCTGCTCCTCCCTCCACTTAAGGACTCTCTCTGTCTCTCTCCCTCTCTCTCTCAAATAAATAAATAAATATTTTTAAAAAGTCAGAAGAAAGTGGATCATGTGCAGAACCCAATTCTGTTTAAATCCAGAATTAATCTGGAACATATATACTATGTATCTATCTCACACAATGGAGATATAGCAGAGTCAGAAATATAATATTACTACATGAGTCTTATTAATTTTTAAGTAATTACTTATGGTTTCTTTTGGACTGGGATCTGATTACCTTCTGCTCCTTTTTCATTGTTGTAAAGGATAAAAAAAGCGCTTTACACTTGGGTGTTCCTCAAAGTCTTGGTAAAAGAAGGGAAAGGAAAATATTACCTAATATTGAGCATTTTTAAAGAAACTACTATTGGAGATCAACAAGTATAATTCTAGTTTTCAAAAGGATAAAAGGTGGGTTCCCCAGACTATGATGTGAAAGCCAAAGACTGAGTTTGAGAACTTGGAGCCTCAGATTGGGGAACACATTGACATCGAAGGCTTGTCACAGGCCACAGAGGGTTCTTGGGTTGGAGGTCATTTGATCTCTACAGCATCAAAATGAATTGAGAGGCCCAGAGTACAGACCCTGTACTAATTAAGTACAACTATTGTACTTCTGCTAACGGGTTTCCATGACCCTGACAGATCAACAGAAAAGGAGGACTTGGTGACTCAACAGACGATCAGTGTAGAAAAAGCTAGATTATAAATGGAAAAGGAAGCCCAATAGAACTATAGCATCAGAAGAAAAAGTATGCCTGGTTGGAAAGCTTTGAAGTACCAACACATAGCTCTGTTTTGTAAAAATGCATCCAGGGACTGCAGACACAAGCCCTTCTTAGTCACTGTGGACTTGGAGACCAATGGATTTAAGGATAGGTGGCAAGTCACAACCTGTTGGTAAAGAGAGGAGCTTCTCTATTTGAAAGCATTAGGGCAGAAAACATTATGTAGAGGCTTAAAGAGTGACATCAAGACCAAAGAGTGGCAATTTCATAGGGGTTTGGAATTTGGGCTCAACATAAGAAAATATTTTATAATAGCCATCCCTGCTATAGAAGGAAATGACCTCCCTTAGTGAACAGTGAGCAACCTGTCTCTGGAAATGCTCAGGCAGAAGCTGCATAGAGATGTTGAGGTGGGTTTTGAGCATCAGATGGGCAGACCACTCAGCAGATACTAGCAGAACTCTGCCACATGCGAGGAACTCCTCTGCCTTTGTGGTTCCTTTGGCTCTTGAAGTCTGGTTTAGATAATTGCAGTTTACATGGAATCTTGACCATTCTCATCCTCAGATATTTTGCCCTACATCAACTTGTACTATTGATCATTGGCCATGCCTCTACAGTTTTTGAGGGCCTGTGAAGCCACAGAATAAAATTTTATTTTATTTATTTATTATTTCTTTTTAGATTTTATTTATTTATTAGAGAGAGAGAGAGAGAGAGAGAGAGTGAGCACAGGCAGGGGGAACGGCAGGTGGAGGGTGAGGGAGAAGCAGTCTCCCTGCTGAGCAGGGAGCCCGATGCGGAGCTCGATCCCAGGACCCTGGGATCATGACCTGAGCTGAAGGCAGACGCCTAACCAACTGAGCCACCCAGGCGCCCCTAAAATTTTATATTGTACATATGTAAATATTTAATAGCTGAAACTGAGAGAATGCCCCTGGGGAGCGGGAAGAGGAGCATCTCCCCGTCAGCTCCTGGTAGGCTTTTGATGGCAGTGTGATAGCAGCCGAGAGTGTGAACTTGTGTCAGAACTACTTAACTTTCAGAGCCTCAGTTTCCTCCGCTGTAAAACGAGGATAATACCTCATAGATTATTGTGTCTATAAATTGCTTAGCTTAGTGCTGGTGTAGACTCTTGCTTAGCCTCATGGAGGCTTATTAGGCTCTGCATAGATTCTGCCTAGGCTCTTACTTAATGAACACAGTACCTGGTACACAGTAAGTGCTCAATAAATGGTAATTCTTGGTAGAAAGACTAACGCAAGGGTAGTAGCAGTAGTAGCCTTTATATCGAGGACTTGAGGACTTAAAACATATATCCCAACTGCTAGTCCAGTGCTCTCTTCAAAACCTAGCAATATGAGGTTTTATGCTTGTCCTCGTTTTGCTTTGCGGCAATTAGATGTGTGGATCAAGACTTACAATGTTCCTCCCTTTTAAGAATGAGCAAACCAGGGCGCCTGGGTGACTCGGTCGGTTAAGCATGCAACTCTTGATTTTGGCTCAGGTCTTGATCTGAGAGTTGTGGGATCAAGCCCCATGTCGGGCTCTGAGCTCAGTAAGGAATCTGCTTGTCCCTCTCCCTCTGCTCCTCCCCCCGCCTCCCCGCGCTCTCTTTCTCCCTCTAAAATAAAGAAATAAATGAAGTCTTTTTTTAAAAAAAAAAGAATGAGCAGATCCAACTAATGCACTGACATTTTATTTTATTTTTTATTATTATTTTTTAGAGGGGAGGAGGGGCAGGAGGAGAGGGAGACAGAGAATCTTAAGCAGGCTCCATGCCCAGCACAGAGCCTGACGAGGGGCTCCATCTCACAACCCTGAGATTATGACCTGAGCCAAAATCAAGAGTCGGCTGTGTAACCAACTGAGCCACCCGGCTGCCCTGACCCTGACATTTTAGAAAGCAGATTTGACCTCCATGACTTTTGCACTCTTTTCTCTGAGAAGGATATTGTGAGGATAAGGTGAAAACAATAGGGAGGCTCAGAAATCCCAGTTTACCTAGAACAGTGCCAGTTTACGTCTGTTTGGGGAGTTAATTATTAAACCCCCCCTTCACTCTCAAAATTGTCAGTTTGGGGGACAAGCCACATGGTCACTCTAAGCATAGCACTTGCCACTCTTAATCATAGTCATTTAAACTTAGACCAACTGCGCAGACTCCAGACAAATTGTATGCAATTAGTATTTTTAAAAAAGGTGACTGTCACTTTAAGTGATTGTGCATCTCTCTCCTGGGCATAGATAAGTGGCCCATCAAAATTGTCCAAATGGGACCATTTGCAAAGAATTTTCCTATTTCCCTGAGTATCTGGAATGTGAAGTTGACACCATTCTTTCCTGCAGGAATCTGTGGTATAAATAGTATTTATCGTCTATCCCTCTGAGAGCCTAGTGAAAAATGAGTGGGGGCTGGAGGAGCCCAGGTGACACTCTCTTTGCATACAGAAGATTTAGCACAAAGATTTCCCCAGGCTTTTTCCCAGGGTGTGGACAGGAAGGTGCAGGAAAGAGCAGTCCCACAGCCAGCCTTCAGTTGGAGTGGGTTGGGAGAGGCCTCCTTTGGCATCATCTGCTCCGCACTCCGCAGATCAAATGTCAGCTGCCAGGACCAACTGGTGCCTCCTGGAGGTCTTTAAAAAATGATTTTCCAGCTGTGAGAGGCTGCGCTATTGTTCTGCTGCTTGGCCACCAGAGCTGGCTGGCCCGCGGGCAGCAAGCACGCAGGGCGGCCCCAATGACTCAAATCGAAGGGTCAGCTCTGCAGCAGCCGCCCAGCCACCATCCCTCCTCTCTCGGCTGTCGGATGTCAGATCATCAGAGGCCCTGCATATGGCCCTGTGCTTGCTCATCATTCACCTCACAGGCCTCTAGAATTTTCACAAGTCAGAAGAGGCGCCAGGAGAAAATTTGCGGCCCCTGAGGGTGCCCTAGGGGTGGTTAATAGCCAGGGAGGGTGACAAGAAAGGGGGAAGTTTAGTGGGCTGTGGTTCCCAATTGTTTGGCTAACAGCCGGAGGTTGACCTTGAGCTTGCGTCTGCCACATGGCAGAGGCACCAGCCGGGCAGCACGTTCTGAGGGATCAGGAATAATGGAACTTGAAAATGCAAATGGTTTTAATGAATACTTCTCCCCTCCCACTCTCCCCACTACCCCACCCCCCCATCCCATAGTTCTGTGTGCAAGAAGAAACATTTCTCAGCTTATAGCGGAAAGTCACTACTTGCTCTAAAATCTGGAAGTATAATAGAGACCCACTGTCTGAGCCTTACAAGCTTGAGTTTCCTGGATCCTCCGGAAGCCCGAGGTGCCGCGTGCCATGACTTGATCCCAGCCCAGGGCAGTGGCCAAATGAGACCAGAGACAAAGAGCCTTTTGTGAGAATGATTATCTGGTATTTAAAAAGGTGACCAGCGGCGGGCCGTGGACTCACCTGACACTGGCACTGCGCCTGTGTATGAGACTTGTCGGCTGTGCGTGGCCCGGGGGCTGGTTCATAGCCTTGCTCAGCCCACAGCAGCAGCCGTCCAAGCACTGGGGTGGAAGGGAGGGGCCGCTTACAGGAATGTCTGCTGCTTTGCCTGTCACTGCCTCAGCACAGGGGCCTCCTTCCTTCCAAAATGCAGCCTGGGAGAGAATCCAGGTGCTTGCCTTGCAGCTCTTCCGTGCTGTTCCTGGATAACTTGATTCAGTCGGCTCTGTATCAGGTAGCTGATCTTTTGAGATTCGTTCTTGGCCTTAAAATCTGAGCCCCAGCAGCTTTGGGTGGCATAATCAACATTTAAGAAAAAAGCTTGCTCCTTCTTATTTCCCCTATCTGAACTCTGATCCGGGTGCGTGGCTAAATTTCCTGTACTCCTGAAGGGTTGCACGTAGACAGGGAAGCTCTATGTATATAATAAAATATGTAAGACAGGCTAGGTCTATGAAAGTAAATGCAGACTGTTGTGATTTTGATCTCAGTATCTCCCAAAGTTATCAAAAGTGTTTTGTAAACTGTAAAGTAATATACACATGTAAGCGGTTGTTGCTATGGTTATTTTATTTTATAAAATGCCTTTTTTTAAAAAAATGCAAAAGTGATTTCTCTTTAGAACTGGTTGTATGAGAACATCAGACGAGCACAGAAAGCTCTAGCTTGGTTACTGGGCAGTTGTACAAAAGCTGTTTCCAAGGGTCACACTCATACAGTACTCTTTGTCCTGAAATCCACTATAAAGGTAGATTAGAGGCATACATCATCTTAAAAATGGGCTCTGGAAACAAAACCAGTTTGGAACGAATTCTAAAAGAATGTGATACTAACATTTTTAAGTTGTAAGATATACAAACGGAATTAATTAATGGGAAGCTATTATTAGATGTAGGGTATTGCACCATACATTAACTACTGTGTCCTCGTAAACAAGCCCTGTCTAGGATGGCTTATTTATAGGCTGTTACAGCTTGCATAAAGAAAGAAAAAATCAAACTGGGGGCTCTTTGAATATAGCCAAGTGCTGAAAATCTCATTTACCATTACTTTTTAAATCTACATATCTTTTTCAAATGCTTAAATTATTTTTACTGAACAGTAAGCTTGGATTTATACAGTTGTTCTCGGAATGTGCTTTGAAAGCATCATGTGGTAATTTTTTTAAAAGGAAAAAACTTGGTTATGGAGCCATAGACCATTGTCCTGAAGGAAAAGGAATCAGTCAGTGTTTCTGTAAAGGTGGTTAACCCGCAGGCAGAAACAACTGCTCAGGATATTTTGCAAATTTACATTTACATTTGTTGATTCCATATTAAACTGAATAACCAGGCACATAGAAGGTAAAACCCTCTTTTAATTAACACTCTTGGTGTGGGCCCATGTGATTAAATATGACGGAGCTGCTCCTGGGGTTTCTGCTACTGAAAATACTAACAATAATCATTTGTTTTGTTTTTATATTTAAACACATTATTGCATAGCTTGGTGCAGAGATAATTACCAATTTTATCTCCTGTGTTTTTCTAATGTTCATTAATAACAATAAAGGGTTGTAGGTTAAAAACTCATTTAATTGCCTTTATGTTAATGACATTATGAATAGCCTTAGCTACAAGATTCTAATTCTGTCCAGTACCCTCTTTTTCAATGGAGCCCCAGGAGGGCTGCTCATTTTATCAGCATTACTGATTCAGAGTTTTTCCTTGCAGGTGGGTTTTTGTACATAATCAGAATTAATGCACAACACATTTTGCAAGGAATGGAGTAGAAGCACTTGGAATAAGTAATTAACTAGAGTGCCCAAGGAAATATGCCCGAGCATTTTTTTAGCATATTCATAAAACATTAAGAAAATCATAAACACAGTAGAAACAATTTCCTGGTAATGTGCTTTTAGACTATTTTCTGGTTCCTTTTTTTTTTTTTTTAATTTCTCACATGGGGTAAAATTTTTTTTTAACTGAAAGTCCCAGGGATGCAGATAAAATGCCCAATGTGTGGCGCTTTGGGGTTAGATGCGCTTCTGTGTCGCTGCAACCACATGGGCAGTCTGGGTACCATTTCCTTTCTCTTGCCCTGCTCCCATCTCCATCCCATAATTTATCAGGCAGGAAAAGGAGTGAATGCAGCTTGCAACGTCCCAGGAGATTACCCACCTATTCCCAATCTCTAGCATTAACCTCTTGGCGTGGGAGAGAATGCCCAGGAGGGAGGAGGGAGCAAGAAGCCAAGCACTATGGTGGTGGTTGCTGTGGTGGAGCACGCAGGCCGCCTCCCCACCCCTTAGACCCACACGCCCATCCCTCCAGCTCTTGATGGCTGATGGCTCAGCTGAGTCACTCTCCCCAGGTCATCAAGGTCATGTTCCAACCCCCAACCCCAGGCATCCTGCATCCAATGACAGGTCAGTAGGAGAATTTAAGTGACTGCCCCCCACCCCACCCCTTCAAGGTGGATAATTCAGAAGGCCATCCTGACATCAGAGCACTCTGGGGGATTGGCTGAGGCCTTTGTCCTGCATCCCTCATCCTTCCTCACAGATGTCGTTCTGGAGAGCACTCCCCGATCCACCACTTATGCACAAATCTCAGAGTCTATTTCCTGGGAACCCGACCAACGACAGGTAAGCTACGGTGATCAACTGACCCATCTCCATGCTGGCTGGTGGACCCTGAAGACACAGACACTCCTGGGCCTCTTTGACCTTGGTATCTTTTTATGAACTTTGGGCATAGAGCTTGGCCCCCTGAATGGTGCCGGGAGCAGGGGGAGGATTCACCGCCCTCACATAGAGCAGGCATCATGTGAGCTAAGGTATATGAAAATGTTTTTATTTTTATTTTTTTAAAGATTTTATTTATTTATTTGACAGAGAGAGACATAGTGAGAGAGGGAACACAAGCAGGGGGAGTGGGAGAGGGAGAAGCAGGCTTCCCGCGGAGCAGAGAGCCCGATGTGGGACTCGATCCTAGGACCCTGGGATCATGACCTGTGCCGAAGGCAGACGCTTAACGACTGAGCCACCCAGGCCCCCCATGAAAATGTTTTTTAAACCCACAGACCGCGGAGTTAGATGGCTGAGTTCACATAGTGGCTGTGGTGTTTGGACAAGCTAGTTAGCATCATTGGACATCAGTTCCTCATCTGGAAGTGGAGCTAATGTTCATATGGTGTTTCCCCAGTCCCCAACATGTAGTCAAGCTCAGAGGATGCAGCAGCTCACTTTTGCCCCTTCTCCCCTTTGTACCATTCTTTATATGGAGAGTATGATTTTGTGTGTGTTTTGGTAGAGGTTAAAATATCAACTTACTTAATTAATCAATTAATATTTTAAATTCCAGTATGGTTAACATACAGTGTTATATTAGCTTCAGGTGTACGGAGACTATGGATTTTTTTGAATGCTGAAAACAATCTTCACTATCAGCCAGACCAGTTTCTTCAAGATTGAGGTTTAAAATAGCCCTGGCTCTCATGGAGTTCAGCACGCAGTCTGAATGGGAGCCCACAGAAGACGGTGGCACGGACCCAGCACAAAGGTCTTAATCAAAGGAAGAACCAGAATATGCGTAAGATCCCAAGTGACTTAGAGCAAGGCCACATTTATTTCTTCCAAATACTGGTATGGAGAAATAGACAATGATAATGGTTTGCTAGGGACCTGAAGACTTTAATGCATTAGCTTATTTTACTCTCATAGCATCCTTAATTAGGTACCATTATTATGCCCATTTTATAATCAAGGAAACTTAGGATCAGAGAGCTTATGTAACTTTCCCTAGGTTACACAGCTAATAAGTTGCAAACCCAAACCCTTGCCTTTAATGACACTTTATAACAGGAAACCCATGGCTTGGAAAATTATTTGAAATTACCCCCAATATCAACATTTCCCAGCCAATTAGATGTCCTATTGCTTTTTACTAAAAATATAAAAAACTAAAGTCCTATCCAAAGACTATTTTATGGTGGTACCTGGTGCTAATAACATATCACAGTGGAGTCAAAATGTCCTAGTGCTTTAAAAAAATAGAGGCCTTTCTTTACCGATGGCATCATAACTTGGAAGCACAACTCCCTTGGTCTTAAAATTAAAGATATGGGCTTTGAAAGCCCAGTTTAAGAGACGTGGAAGTAATCACTCTGCAAAACAATGTCACATCAGATTTTGGTTAACCTCACTGTTCAAAGATGCATGGAGTATAAGCATATTATTTCCTTATAATACTATAGATTTGTACAGCACATAAAATTTTTTCAAATGCTTTTACGCTTATTTGACTTCACAAAAAGTCGGTGGAGTGGATATTAGAGCACCATTTGCCAGAAGATAAGACTTAAGTTCTTTAAGGAAACTGTCCAAGTGCCAAAAGTTCTCTTGACAGTGGAGATGAGTCTAGACATTTTGCTACTCAAAATGTTGTCTGTGGGTTAGCAAGTCAGCGTCACCTGGAAGTTTGTTAGAGATGCAAGCTCTCAGGCCCCACCCAGATGTACTGAATCAGAATCTTCTTTTTTTTTTTTTAAGATTTTATTTATTTTTTTAAGAGAGAGATAGAGATCACAAATGGGAGGAGGGGCAGAGGCAGAGGGAGAGAGAGAGAATCCCAAGCCGACTCCATGCTGAGTGCAGATCCCGATGTAGGGCTTGATCCTAGGACCCTGAGATCATGACCTGAACCGGAATCAAGAGTCAGACACTTAGGGGCACCTGGGTGGCTCGGTCAGTTAAGCGTCTGCCTTCAGCTCAGGTCATGATCCCAGGGTCCTGGGATGGAGCCCCGCATCGGGCTCCCTGCTTGGCGGGAAGCCTGCTTCTCCCTCTCCCACTCCCCCGCTTGTGTTCCCCCTCTCACTATCTCTCTGTAAAATAAATAAATAAAATCTTAAAAAAAAAAAAGAAAGTCAGACACTTCACCAACCAAGCCACCCAGGCGCCCCTGGAATCTGTCTTTTAACAAAGTCCCTGTAAATTTGTATGCGTATAAATGTTTGACAGCACGGCCTCCTCCCATTGTCCGACTGTCTCAGATCCACTCTCCCCGACAGTCTAGAACGTAAGCCCCATGACGGGAAGGCCTGCAGCTGCCTTGTCCAGCCCTGTACGCTTAGCACTTGCACAGTGCCTGGGCCCAAGTAGGCATCCCATTAGACAAACCCATAGCTGTATCATTGGGTAGTTTGGCCTGCCAGCCAGTTACCATCTGTACCCCTTCCTACAGGAAACAGGCTAATGTTCCATGTTCCTGAAGGTCTACCATCCACACAAAGGTATTTACCCTGCTCATCTGGAAAAGGTGAAGTCATGCCTTAAAGATATACTGAAGACTGTGGTTTGCAATCCTGTTTCTCAGCTCACAGAATCAGTGCCGATAGGGGAGGGGGAACATTGTACTGTGCAATTATTTAAATGAAAACAACATAAATGAAGAGAAAGGGCTATTTATATCAAGTGCTACTAATTAAATGAGAAATAATGGGCACTACTGAGGAAAGGATACGGTCGGAGAGAGCAAGAAAAACTTCCTGCCAGCAAAGAGGAGCAGACCATGGGACAGTTTTCCTAGTGGGATAATTATGACTCCTGGAGAAGATTGGCCGAGGCAAGATGAGATAAGTACCAGGACAGTATAATGTGCTTCCAACCCTATTATCAATGATGCTTTCAGGCACCAGCTCCGGGTCACAGATTTTGAATACACTAAATGCTTAATTCAGTGCTGCCCTTTCACCCGAAATATCTCGGGGTAAGAGAAAAATATGTGCACCAGTCCAGTGCTCCCTGATTTAACTCTTCACTGAAACACTCTAGGAATAAATGACAGGGGAGGGAGGAAATTACAGCCCCCATGTCTCTCTCCCACCCAGAAATTTCCGTTTCAAACAGCTGGTAGCACAATGATGGGGTCATCAAAAAGCTTGTGAAGATGATCCTCCAACCCCCTGCCTTACTTTTTTTCCCCAAGACCACTCTGAAAAAATATTTTAGAAGCAGGATATTGGTGGTGTGAAGGTGGAAGTCTCCTATTCAGAAAATCAATGCAGATTGTGGTATCATAAGATGTTGATTTATAGGCTGCTGCGTTGAAAACGACTTGCTTTCTCATTAGTCAGACCTGGTTGATGGCTATGATAAAAAATAAGACAAATAATTTAAAACAAACACAAGATAAAAACAAGACAAATAATTTAAGACTTGCAGAGTGTGCTTGACTTTCGATTTGTCCTTGGAAGATTTGAGGCTTCAGTAAAGAGAGATTCTCAGAGAAGTCAAAAGACTGCAAAGCACAGGTGACCCAGAGCAATGCCCCTTAAGAGCTCAGGCTCTGGGACAGAACGACCTAGGTTTAAATCCAGGTGGACCCCAGTCTTTCTGGCACCTCATCCAAGCACCCCCCAGGTCCTGTGTTCCTCGCTCGTAAGGTGCAGCTAACAATAGAATCTACCTCTGCGGTGGGTGAGAGGAATAAATGACATAGTTCCATTCCATAATGGAATACACATTGCCTGGCCGAGTTGGGCTCTAGGTAAATATTACCTGCTTTTGCTATGCAAACAAACAGCTTCTCTCTGAAAATATTTCCAATTATATATATATTTGTCATATACCTTTTATGTGATTGAAGCAGTGAGGATTGAGAAAAATTATCTAGAGCCTATTTCTTGCCTTCAGTGAGCTTACAAACTAGCCGGGAAGATGATGTGGGAACTTGAAACTACTAAGGAAAATCAGAGAACTGGATGAAAGTCAAATGAGAGACAGTGGCCAGAGGAGGAGAGAGGTGAGGGGTGGGGAAATCTAGGAGAAATGAAAGGTATGAGCAGAGGTGAAAGGCTTCAAGTAGAAATAAACTGGACTGTGGCAGGACTGGGGGGGACATGGGGATGTTGAGAAGTTTGGTGAGCTGTATGTCTGGGAACTTACACTAGATCTGCTATTGAACTACCCTGGTTATCTGACAAATTCTACTAGGGAGTGCCTCTGGTGAACACTTGGTGGCTTGTTTTTACGACAACCTATAAATTATATTCTTAGTGGCTCTTGGACAAAAGATCCATTCATCCATGTTTATTGAGCATGTAATATATGCTAGGCATAGGGGATATAGGTAGGAACAAGAAAAACCCTGCCCCGATTTTTGGAGAACTCATATTCTACTGGTGGAGGTATAACATAAGCACATAAATATATAATATCAGTAGAGATTAAGCAGGGCAAGAAACAGGGAAGGATGGTGGGTGGCAATTTTAGGTAGAGTGGCTGGGAAGGCCTCTTTGAGAGTATGACCTATGAGCACAGACCTGAAGAACAGAGGAAGAGTATTCCAGGTAGAGGGACAAGCGGGTGCAGAGGCTCCAAGGTCGGATTACTTTTCCCACTTGGAATGAAGGTGTGTGTCACCATAAAGGAGTGAACATGGCCATTCAAGAGCCGTGTAGATTTCTTCTGTAGCACTCCAGTATGTCTGGGCAAATGGCACACTAATGAGCAAAGTAAAGTTCAGAATCATCTATCAGACTTCCAAAAGTAAGTTAAAAAATTGAGTTGAAGGGATACGTGATGCAATTGGCATTTGCAAGCTGATGAACTCATTTTTCTTAAGAACACCAGGAAGTTTAAGATGTGTCTGATTGCTTAGGCTATAGTTCAAACTGCGGCCTTAGTTTGAATTATTTTCCATCTTTCTACTTGCTAAAACCCCAATGATGATTAGTATATAGTAAAATTACTTTGTTTAGTAAAAATTCATGAAACAGGTATATTTCTGGTTGAGAGTAAATGAGTACATTTTGTGCTGGAACCTTCATCTTGGGACTTCCCCCCGAATAAAGCCATATTATTGTCTAACACCAATAATTCAAGTGACAATGTGTTGTTGCAGGTCTGTTAACCTGAAATCTTGAACTAAATCTGTCAAAAGTTTTCTTTTTTTTTGCAAACTGGCTAAAACGTTTAGTGGCAGGGGGAAAAATGCCACGGAAGCATTACGTTAAGAAACCTTTGTTTCAACAGAAAGAAAGTTTTTATTTACTAATTTCTGCCAACAGTTTGCTAACATATTCCAATTTTGATTTGCCCATTTTCTTAAACTGTACTGATAACAAGGCAGACATCTAACATGCAAACAATCATACTTCCACCCCCTCACTAGAAGGAGAGAATAATTATTGATATGTATGTATAAATGTTATGTTCTTCAACTTCTTGATTCCTTAACCTTTCGGTGGAAAAGATTCGTGGGACGTTATTGAGGAAAAAGTGTTTTTTTCCCTTCCAGATGGATTTGTTGGCTAGGGCAATATTTTTAGTTATGCCAATGAAATGAAAGGGAGACAGAAAATCAGGCAACTGCCGGAGTGGTTAGTGTGGGACTATTACCAAGGCAGAAATGAGGCCAAAGAGATGATAAATGTGTGCCTCTCACCCACTCCATCAGCTGAAGCCTGATCTGGATCTTCTTTTCCATCTGAGCTCCAAGCAAGCCACCATTTTTCACAGCAGCCCTTAATAGTGGACATTAACTTAGCCCTCCCCAAAAGGGCTGACCTGCAGTCTACACTCGGTGCTTCTCCAAACTGTAATCACCTGCTCAGTCCGTAATTTTATCAAATAGCCTGCACCTTTTCCAGCCACTTATTGGCCAATTAAGTCAAGTTCTCACTGAGGGGGTCCAGCTGGCTTCAAGTTATCTAAGATGAATTGACTGAAGACATTCTGCAATCTATGAACCCAGCTTAATGATCTAGGTGATAATACTTGGAATTCTTCTCAGTCAGGGGAATTTGCTGCAGCTGTTGTCGGCAAAT
The DNA here is from genome assembly GCF_011800145.1 of Mirounga leonina. Classification (NCBI taxonomy): domain Eukaryota; kingdom Metazoa; phylum Chordata; class Mammalia; order Carnivora; family Phocidae; genus Mirounga; species Mirounga leonina. Next base: position 19,010,412 of record NW_023270447.1, read on the forward strand.
CCGTGTTCTGATCCACTCAAGTACCAGAAAAGCAGTAATCCGCCCTCGGAGTTCCATGGCGGTGGCTGCATTGTGGAAAGGGAAAGCTCAAATGCACTCGGCATTGCCAAGTGAAGACAGTCTTCCCGTCGAGGTGTTTTTACTTTATCCCATTGTGAGTGTTTTGTTTTGTTTTTTTAAAGGTAGAATATGGGAAGAATGCGTTATTGATAATACTTCGTCAAGAACAGTGAGTGAATTGCAAATTAAATGCATTAAACACAAAATGCAATAAACAGCACCTCGAAGGTTTTGAGCTACAAAAAGCACTGCTTTGAGGTAAGAACATGATATTTTCTAAAATGTTGGGGTGGGGCTCCAGCACGGAAGTCATTATTTTTGTATGAAGTGTTTCATGGAAGTCAGAAATACTAAGGGTTTGTGCTCCCACCCCCTGGATTCATGGCTAGTGAAGTGATAATGAAGAAGTGTCAGACAGTGACACAGGCCTTCCGTGTATCTCCAAACACTTTTCTGCACAGTGACACATTTTTTAAAAGTAATTATTAAATAATTTGCTTGCTTGCTTTCCTATCTGTGCATTGGTTCCCTGAGCTGCTGAAACGTTAATTCTCCTCCCTATGAAGCAAATACTGTAAATAACACTCTGAAGGTTTTTCTGGGTGTTGCAAATTCAGAATACTTAGGAACACTCTTTCCTACAGTGGTCTGTGAAGTTTATGTTTACAAACTGAAAAGCTGGTTTTGATTTTCTTACGAAAGTGGCAGCTGTGATATTAATTTACGCTGTGCTGAGGAGCTGCCGACCCTGTCTTTCTGGAGAGTAGGTTCCCTTCACTGAGAGGTGTGATCGAACTTGGCTTTGGGGATGTGTGACTTGCTGGGAAAGGCTGGTGATTTTGATAAGATTTTAAATTCTTACCAGTGATGGAGGAAAAACAATGGACCAGGAAGGATGTATCTTCAAGTACAGTGTAGGCTTTGGTGGGAAAACTTCATTGGCCCATGGCCGTACTCTAAGTTCAAAGGTCCAGAATTCCTCTCTACCAAGTAAAGAGCAAGAAACAAGGAGTGACCTTTCTCTTTCTTTTTCTAACCAGGACAGGCAAGGCCAGGCAGAGCTTTGGGGTCTGGTATGAAACAAACTGAGTTTTCTCTGGGAACAATATATCTGATTATTCAAAGAACTCTTTTCTGCATTTTTTTGGCCTCTATAGTCACCCCCCCCTTTGTTGGGTTAACCCAACTTAAAATGTTCTAACTACTATAAATGAAAAATTTTATCCAAGTGGGATTAATTATAATAACTAATAATCACTTGCCGCATGCCAGACCCTGGGTTCTAAAAACTCTACATGAATTAAAACTGAGTTAATTCTCACAACAACTTCTGAGGTCAATGCTATTACCTTCATTTTACAGATGAGGCAACAGAGGAATAGAGAAGTTAAGTAACTTGCCCAAAGTCACACAGCTAGTAAGTGCCAGACCCAGAGTCTGAACCAAGTAGGTTGGGTGTAGTGCCTATGTGATTATTGATCACATACTGCCTCTCTGACTCCTCATAGGCCCAGAGCTTGAGCTTATCTCTGTTTTAGCTGTCCAGCCTGTTCTCATGATACCTCCACAGGGAAAGAATTACAGAAGCGCAGAAGGACAACTGATGTCACAACTGGCAGAAACTAAGTGCTTGTCTTCAGGAGGCTTTACCCCAGATGTATTACTTGGGGCCTGTCTAACCTCCAAGAGCTCAAAGCATTTCAGAAATGTACTTGAGTCATCAGTATGTTAGTAGAGTGTCAGAAGAGGAGATATCTTGTTCTGTTGTTGTTTTTTTTAACAGATCAACACAAAAAGCGAAATGTCAAGTTGACCTTGAACTCATTTCGCCCGGATCTTAGGTTGATTTCTCCTTTGGGCCCATTTTATCTCACTGAAACATGGATTTACATGACCCTTTCCATATATATTCAGATTATTCTTTGGGAACAAAAAATGTCTTTTATCTAAATCTGGTACTGTTATAGCTGTTGAAAAAATTTAGGTCTTACTGGGGAGGGGTAGTGGAAGGATTGGGTAAGTGGGTGATGGACATTAAGGAGGGCACGTGATGTAGTGAGCACTGGGTGTTATATAAGACTGATGAATCACTGAACTCTACTTCTGAAATTAATAATACAGTATATATTAATTAATTGAATTTAAATTTAAAAAAATTTTAAAAATTAGGTCTTACTATGCTGGTGAAGATCTGGTATGGGGATAGAGATGTAAGAAGAGGAAAAGCTAAATACCATATGCAAATTATCTGTATCTTTGAACTTTACAGATGAGGAAACAGAGGCTAAGGTCACGTGCCAACTTTTATTTTTTTACCGCCAAGGCATCTCTTTCAAAAAATAAAAATGTGTTGCAATATGAAATTATTTTCATTGAGCATTTATTTTAAAATAATTTAAAAATTATTTTAAAATTTATTTTAAAACATGATCTCCATTAGAATTTCATAGACTTAGGGCTTCTTGTTATATACTCACAAGGCACTCATACTTTCCTTCTTAGCATTAATCACAATTGTAATTAATTAAAGCATAAATAGTTGCTTATTTAACTTTGATTTCCCTAACCAGAAAATTCCACAAGGGTAAAGAATGTGACTGTGGTTTTCACTACAATATCTCCAGTGTATCTGGTATATAGTAGGTGCTTATATATTTATTGAATGATATAAATGAATGACTGAATAAAATAGTTTTTGTTACTTACTAAGAGGAAAACAATGGTTTTTTTTTAAACTCATAGGTGGTTTGTTTTTTTTTTAAGATTTTATTTATTTATTTGACAGAGAGAGACACAGCAAGAAAGGGAACACAAGCAGGGAGAGTGGGAGAGGAATAAGCAGACTCCCGGCTGAGCAGGGAGCCCCATGCGGGGCTCAATCCCAGGACCCTGGGATCATGACCTGAGCCGAAGGCAGACGCTTAACAACTGAGCCACCCAGGCACTGCAACAATGTTTGCTTTAAATTGATAAATGTTAAAGCAGCTTTAGGTGCATAGCAAAATTGAGTGGAGAATGCAAAGAGTTCCCATATATCCCCTGTCCCCACATCTACACGATATCCTCCACCATAGACTAAAATGGTGTTTTAAACTAAGAGTGAAACAGTTCTGTCTTGGTTTCTAGTCTAATTTATCTCAAATATAATAGCTGGAGAATAACAAAGAAGCCCCCCAAATAGTGACTTAAATAAAATAGAAGTTTTGTTCTCTTTCAAAGGACAGTCTGGCTGATTCAGGCTGGAGGGGTAGCTCTGCTCCATAAAGCCGGGGCAGATCTGCCATCCCCAGCATATGGCTTCCAAGGCTGCTCAAGTTGTCATCATTTCCAGCTGGTAGGGACGGTGATGAGCCAAAATCCTGCATGTGGAGCCCTTCTTAAGTTGGAGATGACACTGAAGCTGCACACATCTCTTTCTCTCACATCCCATTATCCTAAACCTTAGGCTCATAGTCACTTCTAGCTGCCAAGGAGGCTGGGAAATGTAATTGTTTGCTGGGTGGTCATGTGCCCAGAAATATGGAAAAGATGGATTTTGAAGGACAGCTAGTAGTCTGACACACCCCAGAATGAGAAATGTTTATTATAATAGACAAACCAATGACACCTAAATAAGAGGAACTAAAGCTGTAAAGTTCTAATCTTCAACTATCTCAGTAGGCTCTTCTCACCAGTATAAAGCCACTTCACTGGTTGCAGGAGGTCAAGCCATGCAAGAAAGGAATGGCGTGATAACAAGAGGAAGCTGGGCATAAGACTAACAGAGCAATGTGGAAAACTGGTTCTTTGCTTATCATTCATTCCTTGAATCATACCTTTCCCTTTCCAATAAAGAAAATGCTATTATAGGTAGCCCTAAGGTGGGACTCAGTGACTTCAGCCTCTTGGTGGTCATATCCTTGGAAGTCCCCTCCCCTCTAGTGTGGGCTGGATTTGTTGACTTGCTTCTAAGAAACAGAATTTGTCACCAGATTAGGCTCTCATCCTGGGACCCCTGTCTCACTCTCGCTCACTTGCTCTGCGGGAAGCCAGCTGTCACACTGAGCTGCTCTATGGAGAAGTCCGTGTGTCAAGGACCTCCAGGCACAGTGAGAAACTGAGGCCTCTGTTCAATAGTCTCTGAGAAACCAAAACCTGCTGACAACCACATAAGCGAACATGGAAGCAGATTCCCTGCAGTGATCCTTCATGTGAGATCACGGCACTGGGCCTCATTAGACAACTTGAGTCACTGGCACCTAACTAAACTATGCCTCTGGATCCACAGAAACTGGGAATAATACATGTTTATGAACTTAAGCTATTAAGTTTAGGGGTACTTAAATGACCAATACAAGTAGATGGTTAACTCATTTCAGCACTATGTAACTACTACAAATGTCAATCACTGGAATACAGATTCTAATGGTCCAATCATTTTCTAGTAGTAATTTTGTGTAATGAGCACCTTTAAGTGGTCTAACTAACCAAGACTATAATTTAATCCACTGGTTTCTAAAGTCTGGTCTTGGAACACCTAGGGGTCCCCAAGACTCTTTTAGGGGATCCATGAAGCCAAAACTCTTATTTATTTATTTTTTTAATAATACTACTGAAATAGTTTGGGCCTATTTCACTCATTCTCTCATGTGTGTACAGTGGAGTTTTCCAAAGACTGCTTGATATGGGGTAATATCATTCTTCTGACAATTTGTGGAATTTATCCTTATGTAATCTTGTGTTTTCTAGAATGTTCTAAGATAGTTAAATTTAGGGTATAAACACATGCATTTTCTGAAATTAACTCAACTGTTCTCAGTACTTTTGTGCTTTAAGTAGTTATCTTCAATTATATACCTGGTATAGTCTCTGTAACCTCAGTATTGTCCAATGAATTGTTGTTTTGAAAACCTAAAATTTTCCTTGCAACTATGCAGAAACACAACAAAAAGCACACTTTTGTTGTCTTGTTTTGCAGTGATATTCTAGAATTTTCTCAGTTTTAATTTTTGATACAGTAAGTGTTGGATAGCTATAATCCCATAAATAACATCTCTTTAGATTCTCAGTGATTTTTTAAGAGCGTAAAAGGGTCATGACACAAAAAGTTTGAGAATTGACAAATGTGATTGAACCCCTATCCATGTTCAGCATTGTGCTGGGTACGATGAGGGACATAAAAGTGTATATGTAGCCTTTCCCTTAAGTTGCTTAAAATCTATACCCTGGACACCTACCTTTTCTAGAGAAGGGCACAGACATACCTCCTTTAGGACAAACTCTCCTTTCTTCTCACAGTCCAAGAATTAAAGAACCTTTCAATAAACAGGAGTTCTTGCCTCATTTGTTGTCGGAGATACACACTGCAACGCTAGATGCTGTAGTAGGTACCATACACGCAATAAAAGGACATGGAAGAAGTTGGGAGGGGGCCAGAGTCAATAGGGAATGCCTAGTGTCAGAAGAAAGGCCTTTCAGTCCTCCTAATGAGAACTTTCATGAAAACAAAGAGAACATTTGTAGAGAAGACAGCGGGAAAGTCTATCATTGGGGGCGCCAGAAAAGTAAAGCCAAGTGTCCGGCAGCTCTCAGCCATGTGCTAACTTTGATTTGGGGTACTTCCGTGGGAGCTCCATCTGCCAATTACATTCTGCTTGCATCAGTGACCTGCTGGCATTACCCTCAAAAGGCAGGCACAGTTCTGACCTACACTTCCCTTAAGGAGGACTCTTGGAATCTCATGTCCTATAAACTTAACTTCATCCTACTTAAATCCATACTCAGAATTTTGAAACTGTTGCCCATGTTATGTATGTGTTAGGCTCAAGGTGTTTTTCTATATGCAGGCTATTGTGGCACTTATTTTGGTGGAAAGCCAAAAAAAAGGGGGGGGGGGAGTTAACTGCTTTGGGCAAAAGATGCCACTGCTTCTGTTTGACAAGTAAGAATCAGAAAAGAGATTTGAGTAAGTTAAGTAATGCCCTACTAATTTTGTTTCCTTTATAATAACCCAATTACAAAATGTAAAATAAGAATGTAATACTGTATATATCTAGATAGTGCTGTAGTCTACCATGCACAAGTGTGGGATCTTCCATTAGCTTCAGCTTTCTGACTCTCAGATCTACCATCTGTAGAAGGGAGATAATTGCCCTGCATACCTCACGAGGTGATCAGCATGATCATGGGAGAGAATTTGTGTGGAGGGACATAGGAAGCCATATCTAAATTTATAATCATAGTAATCCTAATAAAGCTAACATGTATTGAGTACTTACTTCATGCTAAGCACTGTTTTAAGCACTTTCCTCACATTATTTTGATTACTAAGTACATTTGATCTTATTAAACTGCAACATAGTGTTGAAAGCTTCATTGAGATCAGTAGATTCATGACATATAACACAGTATGTCATAACAGTAAATTCTTAAAAAAAAATAGCAAAAACAAAACCAAGAAACAAGAACTCCTGTTTATTGAAAGTTTCTTTAATTCTTGGACTGTGAGAAGAAGAAAGGAGAGTTTGTCCTAAAGGAGGTATGTCTGTGCCCTTCTCTAGAAAAGGTAGGTGTCCAGGGTATAGTTTATGAATTACAGTAAAGCTTCCCTTAATAGAGAGGCAAATTTTTGCCAGAAACTTTATAATTACAGGAATTCATTTTAGAATATCAAAAAGGGGGATGTAATGTCATTCAAAAACAATAATTCCTGATCGGTAGCTTCAAAGACGCTCCAAACAAAAAGATGTGTGTGGAAGACTTTGAGCAGAAGGTGAGTGAAGAGACTGAACCTTCAGGCAAAAAAGGCCCAGGGGCATGTGACCTGGGTTAAGGTATAGATAGGCTTCCTGTGCTAGACTCAGTCAGACCTCCACAGACAGCAGGGAAGCTTCCTAGCAGTACTACCCTTTGGGGCTCCACAGATCACAAACACACACAAAAACATATGTATTAAAGAGCACACAGACAACTCTATCACCCAGGATTGGTAATTAACATTGACACAGGGTGACCCACTGTGGTGACTAACACAGTTCAAGACCCAGGAGAATGTGTCTCTTCATCTCTTGCCCTTTGTCCCTTCAACAGCGTCTGAAGCCACAAGGGTCTGTGGACAGAGCTACCCTCTCTGCAGGAGTCAGATGGTACCCCGGGGTGCAGGGAGAATCTGACTGGCAAAAGCAGTTAGGTAAGAGAAAAGACAAATGAACTTGTCAAATTCTTCCTCTCATACAGTGTGAATGTTATAGATTTTTGCATAATAAAGTATCATCTCCCAATAGCACCAAGCATCCATCTTCTTGTTTCTCTCTATTCCAGCTTGGGTCCAGGTACTCAGGATCTGGTGCAGCATTCACTACAGTTGGCTAGAGTAGGAAAGGAACATTTTGCAACAATTCATATCACTCCTAAAATTGTATTTGTTAGTCTAGATGTAACCTCTAGGGCATAGGGTACCTCTTCTTTACATTGGTACCTAGATGGCCTCTGAACACTAGAATTGCAAATAGTTTTGCTTTTATGAAAATGTTTAATAAGATAATTAAATTTTTCTAAAATTAAAATTAAACTCTATTTAAATAATGTAAAAGTTTGGTTAAAAACCAGACATCATTAATGTATAAATAATTCTCAATAATTTCTAATTTTTATGGAGATTATGTTTCTGGCCATCATAGATGAGAGTATGGTCTTAACTTAAAAGAGATTTGAATAAGTTAAGTAATGCCCTACTAATTTTGTTTCCTTTATAATAACCCAGTTACAAAATGTAAAATAAGAATGTAATACTGTATATATCTAGATATTGCTTTAAAAGATATTCCTTTACAAAAGGTATTCCTTTAACATATTCATGTTAAAAATGAAAGCAGTGCATTTGATATTAAAATAGTTCAAAATATTTTTTGCAAAAGTGCTATTTTGTTACATGTGCCTGCATTACAGTTTTTTGAGCATATGTAAAGTTCATTTCCTAATTCAAGTGTTGGTTTAAGACTTTTATTGACAATTCCCATTGCTCCTGTCTTAGCAGAGTAAAATTTCTCCAAACTGAAATGAAATAATATATATATATATTACATATATGAACTACAGTGACTCAAGAAATACTGGTTAATTTGTCATTGCTGTCAATAGCACACGTGAAAATCTTAGTTATACCAATATAATTAGTAATTTTGCTAAAATGAAGGCAAGACAAGTTAATTTTATGTAACAAATATATAATAATGAATTATGTATGTCTTTATTACTCATCCAAGTATCACCAGCTCATCAACAGAACACCCAGACATGCACAATAATAATTAATTCAGTCATCTTTGATACTTTGCTGTCAGTTATATAAAAAATAATTTTACACACATTTTCTCAATTTTGTCATTATGAATATTTATTTGTCAAGGTAAGAAGATAGAACATACTTTATTTAGCAGTTTTTAGCTTTATTTATAACTTCGTAATATTTAGACTTATGATCTATAGGCTTCCATTTGTTCTCTTGCCTTGGGTCCAATAAGAGTTGAAGTGGGTCAACCACCTGGAGGGGAAGCAGGTATCAACCCCTGGCCCCACCCTCCCCTGGCTAGTTGACCTCAAGGATGAAACCAGAGAGCCCCTTAGGTGTAGTTGGGCAGGCCAAGTGAGGATTCCACACACCTTCCCCTTTCTCATACTCAGCAGGAGACACCCACACATCCGTCCCCACATTGTGCCTGATGTCCAACAAGCTTCAACAAGAGGATAAACCTCTACAGTAACATTTAAAAATGCAAACGTGCGATTAAGGTGACACCGTAGTGTGAACAACTCTTAGATGGTGTAATTAGTCTTCCTGTTTATCCATCCTCTGGCTGAATCATTCATTAATGAAGAGTGCATTGTTCAGTATGGGGGCAGTCCTCATCCAATTGGTAATGTTTGGTTTAGAGAGAAGAGGAAAGGTGAGTTGAGGAATTGAGAGATGTCTTAAGATATATATGAAGGATTTTCATGAGAGATTATCTTTAATCTGCCTGCAGTGACCCAGTAGTTAGCTTTTCAGGCTCAAGGGTGCTCAAGGGTGCTCAGCTGAGGGGCAGTGGGGGTTGAAAGCCAGTTCTTGCTTTGTTCACCAAACAATGTGCCCCAATGCCAGGCTGAGTCAGCCTTTCACTCTGACAGAGGTGCTCTGTGGGCCAGCCTGGTCCCTGCCTGCATGACTCCAGATGACAGAATTAGGCCCAAGGAGTGAAAGTTGTATGAATGCCAATCTGTGCTTAGTGTAAGGAAAAGATGGCTTCTAAACTTGATCTCATTTAGTCCTTATAACAACCTTGAAAAGTAGGTACAATTATTGCCTTCACTTTGCAGAAAAGAAAACGGAGACTGAGAAGCTTTGCAACTTGCCCAGTGTTTCTAAGGGGCAAACAGGTTACAAAGCCAGGCTTTAGTGATTAAAAAAAAATCTGAGCTCATTTTTTTTTTACACTGTGATATGCTTTCTAACAATTTGGGCAATTCTTTAATGAAATGGACTGTTTTTTTGTTTTTTTTTAAGATTTTATTTATTTATTTGTCAGAGAGAGAGCACAAGCAGGGGGAGTGGCAGGCAGAGGGAGAAGCTGGCTCCCCGCTGAGCAGGGAGCCCAATGCGGGACTCGATCCCAGGACCCTGGGATCATGACCTGAGCTGAAGGCAGACGCTTAACCAATTGAGCCACCCAGGCGTCCCATGAAATGGGCTGTTTCCAAAATAAGCAATTTCCATATTGCTTTAAGTGTTTAAGAATAAATTGAATGTCAACTCAGCAGATATGTCACAAAGTGGACTCACATACCCATAAATAGTTGAATCAGGTAATGCCTACGGAGTCCAGTTTTGGTCAGGAAAACAGAAGCCACTGTGTATTTCAGCTATGAAGAGTTTCAATGCAGGAAATTAGAGGCATAACAAACCACTGGAAGAGTTAGGGGAACCAAGATCAGGGAAGCCACCAGTGATGATCTCAGGGTGCCATACTTAAGCAGGTGATTTAGTAGAGTAAATTTTAAGGACCTCTGGAAAGTTCCTGCCCTCTCTCTCAGTCTGTAGCATTGATCGAGGTAATTCTTTAGAATCTCAACTGGTAATTCTTTAGAACCTCACATCTCCTCATGCATCTAACTGAAATGCATCCTGAAAATTATGGCCTTTCCTCTTCAGCCTGTCAATTCTCACAGGAGTGTCTCTTCATGAAAGAGATGCTTACTCTGGCCAGGACCATATGGTGAAGGGGTTGGGAGAAATGTAGTTCCTGGCTGGAAGACGTGGTGGTGAAACTGAGTTGACAACAGACACTCCTGCAAAATCCGTAAGCCTCTTCCCACCATAATGATGTAGGAGCTTGTAATGTACACTTACTAATTATCAGACTTTCTCTTATTCTGTAGGGAGTTGGGAGTTAAAAGAGCAGGAAGTTATCAGGTCCCTTCAAGAGCCCTTGTCACTGCAGGAAATATAGCATAGAAAGGGAAAGCTATATGTAAATTTCCACATGTCATGATTTTGCCTAAGATTTGAGCACTTTCAACTGGTCTGGGTCCAAGAAAACCAGGGAGCTACAAAAGCAGGCCTTTTCCTCAGACTTTAGAAAAATTAGTGTTCACAGAAAGGATTGCATTCAAAGGAAATATATTCTGAATGGCAAATTTTAAGAGGCTATGTTTATGTATGGTGAAGCATAGAATTTTGAACCTAGACATCATTTGGTCCCAGATACCCCAAACCACCTCCAATTTCTGGAAATGGGCATCTCTGAGAGTATGGTTGGGAGGTGTAGGTAATAAGTATACCTCCTACTAAGAATCCTGGCAAACTATCGACAGGGAGGAAAGGTGGCAAATAGGGCAGTGATGATGGACTTACAGAGCTGTCTGTTAAGGGTTCAGGACCTACCAATATGACCCAAGATGCTGGTTGGCAACACCTCTAATTTACTGCACCAATCAAGGGAGGTTAAAGGACTAAGTGAAATCACAAGCAAGTTAATGGCAGAGTCAAGATTGGAAATCAAGTATCCTGACATCCAGCCGGAGTTGTTTTCTATAATAGCATCCTCCATTTCTCATTCTATCATATCTATCTGTCTATCTGCCTCTCTATTTATCTATCATTTATCTACCTCTCTTTCCTACCATTCGCCCCTCTATCTACCCTTCTATTTTTCTATAAGCATCTAAGCACTTAGCTATGTAATCTCTACTTGCATCCATCCATGGTACTTTTATGAGACTCTATGAAGATACAAGAAGGTATTGATTTCCTTTTCTAAGTTGATGGAAGAAAGGGAGTAGGAAATGGGGGAACTATTGACTTTTGTTTATTTGTTTGGCTCCTACCTGAGTAAAGGAAAGCTTTTAGTCTATAACACAGTATCATAACAATAGCAGGACCTATGAATTTTTCCAATAGGTAATTCCAGGCTGAAGACAATGTATGTGAAAAACAGCCTAGCGTGCTGCAATATTAAAACAGTAGGCCACTATGGTCATAATATGTTAGCTATTGATAATGAGATTACAAACTCCCATCTCCCAGTGTACTCTCTTCTGTGTCCCAGCACTCAATTTTGTTGCTGGGGAATATCCACGGCTGAAGTGAGAGAACAGGCTTGGTTGGTGTGAGCAAGTCTTTTGCTTACATTTGGTGTAAGAATTCTTGTAGCTTTTTAAGTATCGGTCAAACCACGGAGTCTTGTATCACCTTAGGAAACAAATCCTTAAAATAACTTGCTCAAAGATTCAACCAAAAAAAAAAAAAAATTAGATCTAATCAATGAATTCAGTAAAATTGTAGGATAAAAAATTAACACACAAAAATCAGTAGTGTTTCCATACACTAACAGTGAAATTTCTGGAAATTCATCTGGAAGGAAATTGATCCCATTTATAACAGCATCAAAACAATAAAATATTTAGGAATAAGTTTAACTAAGGAGATGAAAGATCTCTAATCTGAAAACTAGAAGGCATTGATGAAATAAATTGAAGAAGACAAAAGTAAATGGAAAGATATGTTCATGGATTGGAAGAATTAATATTGTTAAAATATCAATACTACTAAAGGCTATCTATAGATTCAATACAACCTCTATCAAAATTTCAAGGACAGTTTTTACAGAAGTAGAAAAAAACTCCTAAAATTTATATGGAACCACAAAGAACTTGAACAGCTGAAGAAATCTTGAGAAAGAAGAATAAACCAGGAGGTATCACACTTCCTGATTTCAAGCTATCTTATAAAACTATAGACATCAAAACAGTATGGTACTGACATTAAAAACAGACTAATAGACCCACAGAATCAAGAGCCCAGAAATAACCAAATCAAATACAGTCAACTAATATATGATACAGAAACCAAGAATACTCAATGGAAGAAAGACAGTCTCTTCAGTGCTGGGATAATTGGATAGTTACATGTAAAAGAATGAAACTGGACCCATATTTCACACCACTCACAAAAATTAACTCAAACTAGTTTAAAGACTTAAATATAAGACCTGAAACCATGAAACTCCTAGAAGAAAACTCACATGTGGAATTTCAGAAACAAAAGAGCAAAGGCAAAACAAAAAGAGAAAGAGAAATTGAGAAATAGACTCTTAACTATAGAGAACAAACTGATAGTTACCAGAGGGGAGATGGGGGGTGGAGGTGTGAAATAGGTGATGGAGATTAAGGAGGGCACTTGTTGTGATGACTACTGGGTGAAAGAAGAAAACTCCAGTCCTTGACATGGGCTTTGGTAATGATTTTTTGGATATGACTCTGAAAGCATAAGAAGCAAAATAAAAAATGAACAATTGAGACTACAGCAAACTAAAAAGCTTCTGCAAAGCAAGATACCACCAACAAAGTAAAAAGACAAACTACGGAATTGGAAAAAATATTTGCAAGCCATATATGTGATAAGGGGTCAATATCCAAAATATATAAAGAACTAATACAACTCAATAGAAAAAAAAAACACAGGAAATATCCCAAATGTCCACTGATAAATAAATGGATAAAGAAGATGTGGTATATATATAATGGAATATTACTCAGCCATAAAAAGAATGGAATCTTGCCATCTGCAATGACATAGATGGAGCTAGAGAGCATAATACTAAGCAAAATAAGTCAGTCAGAGGAAAATGAATAGCATGGTTCCACTCATATGTGGAATTTCAGAAACAAAAGAACAAAGGCAAAACAAAGAGAGAAATGGAGAAATAGACTCTTAACTATAGAGAACAAACTGATAGTTACCAGAGGGGAGATGGGTAGTGGAGGTGTGAAATAGGTGATGGAGATTATGGAGGGCACTTGTTGTGATGGCTACTGGGTGATGTATGGAATTATTGAATCACTATATTTACATCTGAGACTAATATAACACTGTATGTTAACTATACTGGAATTAAAATAAAAACAGTAAAAAATTCAATCCTATTTCTTTAAAAAAAAGAAAAACCCACAACCCAATTTAAAAATGGCCAAAGTACCTGAATAGACATTTCTCCAAAGTAATATAAAAGGTTGATGGGTACCTGAAAAGATGCTCAACATCACTAGTCACTAGGGAAATGCAGATTAAAACCACATTGAGGTATCACCCTATGCCTGTTAGAATGGCCATTATCAAAAAGACAAAAGGTAATGAATGCTGTCATGGATGTGGAGAAAAGGGAACCCTCACACACCACTGGTGGGGTTGTAAATTGGTCCAGCTACTATGGAAAACAGTATGGAGGGGGTGCCTGGGTGGCTCAGTCATTAAGTGTCTGCCTTTGGCTCCGGTCATGGTCCCAGGGTCCTGGGATCGAGTCCGACATTGGGCTCCCTATTCAGCTGGGAGCCTTCTTCTTCCTCTCCCTCTGCCTGCCGCTCCCCCTGTTTGTGCTCTGTCTGTCTCTCTCTCTCTCAAATAAATAATTTTTTTAAAAAAAGGAAAGCAGTATGGAGATTCCTCAAAAGATTAAAAATAGAAACACCATAGGATCCACCAATTCTACTCCTGAGAACATATCCAATGGAAACAAAAGCACTAACTTGAAAAGATACCTGTATCCCCATGTTCATAACAACATTATTTACAGTAGCCAAGACATGGAAACAACCTAAGTGTCTATCAAGGGATGAATGGATAAAGAAATTGTGGTGAATGTATGTCTAATGGAATATTATTTGGCCATAAAAAATGAGGAAAATCTATCATTTGTGACAACATGGATAGATCTTGAAGGCATTATGCTAAGTGAAATAAGTCAGACAGAAAAAGAAATACTGTATGATCTCATATGTGAAATCTAAAAACAAAACAAAACAAAACAAGAACAAAAACCCATAGGGGCACCTGGGTGGCTGAGTCGGTTAAGCATCTGCCTTCAGCTCAGGTCATGATCTCAGGGTCCTGGGATCAAGCCCTGCATCAGGCTCCCTGCTCAGCGGGGAGCATGCTTCTCCCTTCCCCTCTGTCCCTCCCCCCTCCCACCCCCTGCTCATGCTCGCTCGCTTTCTCAAATAAATAAATAAAATCTTAAAAAAAAAAAAAAAGAAAAAAACCCATAGAAAAAGAGACCAGACTTGTGGCTACCGGAGGCAAAGGATGGAAAGAGGGGAAATTGGAAGAAGGTGATCAAAAAGTACAAACTTTCAGTGATAAGATAACTAAATACTAGGAATGTACTTACAATGTAATGACTGTAGCTAACACTGCTGTACGATATGAGAAACTTAAGAATAAATCCTAAGAGTTCTCACCATAAGAATTTTTTTCTTTTTTTCTTTTTTCTTTGTTTTCTTTCTTTTTATTGTATCTATATAAGAAGATGGATGTCAGCTGATCCTGTTGTGGTAATCATTTCACAGTATATACAAATCAAACCATCATACTATACACCTAAACTTATACAGCGAGGTAGGTCAATTATTTCTCTTTAAAGCTGGGGAGAAATAACTTGCTCAAAGTTAGACGATCATGTCTCTATTTACATGTCTGAATCAAGTCATGGTATTTATGCATATGGTTTGTTTATTATATAGAAAGAGATGTTCTCTTCTGCCAAGTTTTAGGGGAACATTAATCAAATTCATTAATTACTAAACATATGACTTACATCTGAAATATTTTGTCTGAATTTGGGGGCTGAATTTTAAGAGGCACACTGACAAACTAGAGTATGTTCATAGGGTGACCAAGATTAATAGTGATAATAAAATATACTTGAAGAGTTTATTGAGTCCTGGGCTAAGCATGTCACATGGGTTGTTACTTTTAATCCTCATAGTCACTCACTGTGGGCATAACGAGTGACTGAGGTCACTTACCAAGCCCTGATGTCAGACCCTGAGCTTTTATGCACTCACGGTACAGCGAGGAACCTGGACACCATCTCGTACAAGGAGCGGTGGAAGAACTGAGTGTCTGTGCTGATGGAGGAAAGAACTGGGACCAATGGAGACAAGTTACCAGATGGAGATTTTATCTCAACAAAAAAAGATGCTCCTATTCTTAGAACTGAGCATTCAAACAAAAGCTGAAAGACCCTTTTTTAAGGAATGGATGAAAGATTTCAATTCTAAGATATGTTGAATCTATGATGTGAGCAAAATAGAACAAATAACCAAGTTGTTGATTTCATGTCTACTTGCTATCAGAAAAACAAGTCTCCAAAAAATATTAAAAATAATAACAAAATAAAAGTCTCGAAATTCCTATGATTTTTCTTAAAAGTCGAGTCTGTAGTAAATGTCAGATTGAGGCCCACCTTCTCAGAATGTGTCCACTCTTGTTACTTGGTCTTTGGAACTACGTAATCTTTAGGTCTGAGACTTTGATATTGTTCTAAAGATTGAATGAGTTGATGTATGTGGAGAGGCTTTATAATGGTTGAATACCATACAGATGTGAGGGATCAGTGACAGAAACAAAATGTGTTTTAAGTCCCCTTGATTTTTTTTCTATATAATGATACAGGTCAGCCTTTAAAGCTGCTGATTCAAGCAGACATTTGTCTGGTAAATATGGGTGTATGGATATAGCCAAGGCACATATATTTTCAGTGCTTCAACCAATACTTACTGTAATTGGCCCTTACTGTGTCAGTTATATGCTAGGTGTACAGAAATGATTAATATGTGGTACTACCCTTCAGGACTAGCATAAAAATAAGTAACTGCAATTTAGCAAAATTAATGCTAACTGATAGAACGAGATGAAATGAAGTCAATGACCTGTTTTAAAGGTTCAAGGCTGCAGTTACAAAGCACTTCTCATGGCTCACATAAGCACCAGTAGTTACACCTTACCTTACACCATAGAGGTCAGTATGGAATTCATTTGCTTTACAGAATTTGCACACATCTCTACTAAATCACTCGCACGTCATGAAACAATTAGCATACCGGTGGAAACCCTGAAACTAAGGTCCTGGGCGTCCCCACTTTTGCACTACCTTATTTCCATCCATGGCTAAACGTAGGATCCAAGAACAGGAGAAAAGCTTTACAAATAAAGTTTTACCACACAGAAGTTCCACGCTGAGCAGTGCCCTTGGTCGCGCCTTAGACAGGAGTCAGCTGTCATGTCAATGAAGGGAAAAGAAGCCATGGTCCTTAGGGGTTGACACATCTGATCCTAATTCAGTCCATAAGATGAGCTTGGGGAAGAACAGAGGAGGCAGCAGGAGAAGTGTCTGAACCTTACCATGCTGACCCGCTGTTGACTATCACAGAAGATGGGAGACGTATTTTAAAGTTTTGCCAAAGCCCAATCAGCACAGATCTTCAACACATGGGACAGTAACAGCAGCGGGCTCATCATGCCACTCCTTACCCAAGACTCAGAAGCACAGTGAACAGGAATGAGTGACGAGGAGACACGTATCAATAGGAAAGAGTCTGTTGGTCTCCCCTATTCTTATTTTGTATGGAAAACCCTAGAGTTAGTGTAGATACCTTTGAAATGAGTAAATCTATGAATCAATGACTCAATAGGAAAAAAGGAGGAAGGAGAAGAAGGAGAACTCACATTTCCTGACTTTGACCACTGTCCTATGCCGAGCAGAAACATTATTAATGCTAACTTATGTTGACTGTGTGCCAGTTTCTGTATTAAGGATTGCATTTCACAGTTGTGACCTCACTTAAACCTCACAACAGCCTCCTCGTGTAAGAACTCTGCCTGGGTTTGCAGGTGAGAATACTTTCCCAAGGCCAGGAAAGAGGGTCGATTTGGAATTCAAAACCCTATCTCCTCATGTGAAACTCCACTCTTCCTGCTACACCAGAGAACACAAAGGTGTTCATAGAAAGGGATGTCAGGGCTTGGCAGTCACGTGGTGAGTCCCAGACCCTGTTTAGAGTTGGGAATAGAGTGATGAGCAAGACAGACGAGTTCCTGTCCTTGTGGAACAGTCAGGGAAGACAGAGATTACACAGGTTAAAAAGGAATGGAGAAGATCATTTTATTGACTTATAAGTATCATGGGGAAGATGAAGGAGGGTGCCGGGAGAGAAGGAGCAGAGGTGCTTCTTCAGCCAGAGTAGGAAGAGCCTTCTCTGAAGAGGAGACATTTGAAGGAAGACTAAGGAAAAGGGGTGGCCATGCAAAGGCCCAGGGGAAACGAATCTTAAGAAGATCGTGCTTATTTTGTAAACAAAAATCAAGGCCAGAGGGTCCAAAGGCAGGGAAGGAGAATGGAGGGGTAGCCTGGGAAATAGGTGAGGTCCAAATTGTGATGCCTTCTGGCCATGCTAAGGACTTTGGAGGCTGTCCTTGGTGTATGGAAACCTCCTGGGGGGCTTGGGCAGGGCAATGGCCTTACTCTGGCCCCAAGTGAAGGATGTGGTTTTGAGAGGCAAGAGCACCCAAGAGGCCGTTGCAATGTTCCAGGTGAGGGCCGCTGATGACTCAGACTAGGTTCCTAGCTGAGGAAGTGCTAAGTGGGTTTCAGAGTCAAAATCTATTTGGGAGGTAGTGCTGACAAAACTTACTACTGGATTGGACATGGGATGGGAGGAAAAGATGAATCAAGAAATGCTCTGGGTTGGGTGGATGGTGAGGAAGGTAGGGTGGGACAGTTGAGGACCAGGCCTTCCCATTGGAAGGAAGAGGGTTGTGACATTTAGGATCTTACAGACAACTCCGAATGGGTGTGTTCTAAAATGTTAAGGGGCCAGGAAGCACCATAAATCACAGTAGGGAGAAGTCATCATTTTTAAAGCATAAAGAACAAAGAATAGAAAGAATGCCAGGATCATCTTTGGTTTGTATAATACAATTATGTGTTATAAAAGTCTCCACTATATCACTCATCTGTTCTGAATCATAAACTGTCATTCATTTTTCCATCTTGGTTGTGGTGAATAACTGCTATAGAAAATTGGAAGAGCAGGCCTAGACTGATGAATTCTCTTTATTTCATTAGTATTTTATATAGCCAGGACACATTAATTGATTTAGCAATAATCTTTATAAACATTCTAGAAAGAGGCAGAACATTAAAATATATCTTTGCTGATTTTTTCCTCTGTGCATGTAATTAAATTACAACCAACAGGTGATACTTATGTGTTCTTTTAATAATTTGCTATGAATATTATCACATATCTTTGAATTTTTGTGGCCATCTTATTTTTAATTTGCTCTAAAACAGTTCTCCTTAATTTATTACTTATTAATTTTAACGTTTGCAATGTTGATGAACAAATTAGTTCAAAACCAAAAAAGAAGATAGTAGGAAGGGAAAAATGAAGGGGGGGAAATCGGAGGGGGAGATGAACCATGAGAGACTATGGACTCTGAGAAACAAACTGAGGGTTCTAGAGGGGAGGGGGGTGGGGGATGGGTTAGCCTGGTGATTGGGTATTAAAGAGGGCACATACTGAATGGAGCACTGGGTGTTATACGCAAACAATGAATCGTGGATCACTATATCAAAAACTAATGATGTGGGGCGCCTGGGTGGCTCAGTTGGTTGAGCGACTGCCTTTGGCTCAGGTCATGATCCTGGAGTCCCTGGATCGAGTCCCGCATCGGGCTCCCTGCTCGGCAGGGAGTCTGCTTCTCCCTCTGACCCACCCCCCTCTCATGTGCTCTCTCTCATTCTCTCTCTCTCAAATAAATAAATAAAATCTTTAAAAAAAAACAAACAAACTAATGATGTAATGTATGGTGATTAGCATAACATAATAAAATACAATTTAAAAAAAACCAACGTGTGTATAAAAATTATATACTGTATATAAAAATTATCTAGTACCTCTTTATGGTAAACTAGTTTTTGTTTATTTAATACTTGCAGATTTCTTACTAAAGAAGGCACCTGAGTGCAGTAGAAATGCAAGTCTAGAAGTCTTGTCTCTACCTTTAAACTGTTTCTGTGATCTTAAGCAGGTCTCTTTACTTTCTGGACTTGAGATTTATGTATAAAAAAACAATAAAAGGATGGGACACCTGGGTGGCTCAGTCAGTTAAGTGTCTGCCTTCTGCTCAGGTCATGACCCCAGGGTCCTGGAATCGAGCCCCACATCGGGCTCCCTGCTCAGCGAGGCGTCTGCTTCTCCTTCTCTCTCCCCACCCTGGTGCTCTCTCTCTCTTTCACTCTCTCTCTCAGATAAATAAAATCTTAAAAAAAAAAAAACAACAATAAAAGGAAGCTGTATGATCTAAGGTCTTTTCCAGTTTTATGGCTCTTTTATCCTTATTTTGCTAGCTTATTTTCACACTTTTTACCATGTAGAACATCTTCTTTTATTTTTAATAATAAAAAATCAACAAAGAAATAAATGTGCATATATGTTATTTTTATAAGGCACTTACCTATAAGCAAGATTATGATATCTCTTTTCTGTTGTTGGATAACTTAATATATGCTCATTTAGATATATGAAAATGAAAATGGGATCACTCCTACCCATTCTTCATCTTCCGGCTCAGCAACAACTGTCTTTGTTAAGTTCCACCCTCACCCCTAAGTCCAATCACCATTTCTCTGGTCTCCCACAGCACTTTTTTGATATGTCTGCTAGAGGACCCACTTCATTCTGTCCCAGATTTCTAATTGTTTACCTGTTTACCTGCCCTGCTTGATTGCAAACTTGTTTGAAAGTATGGAGGTGTTTTTTCACCTTTATGTCATCTGCAGCTTTGAGCACAGTGCTTTGCACATAAGAAGCATCCTAGAAACTTTTTAGTAGGCTCCATCATTACTAGTAATATATTTACACAATCCAGACTAGTCATACCGAGTACTTACTTTTAAACAATTACACTTTAATATTAGGAAGTTCTTTTTATCTCATAGATGTACTCTTCCCCCAAACTCTGTGGCCTGGGCAAAATGAATGTCTTTTATCCTTTGATTTTGCCATGACTTCTCTTATCTCTGGCTGTGGCCCTGCCTTTCCTGCTGCCCGGAACACTCTCCCGTCTCCTTTCTCTTTCTCTAGCCAGTTTCTACCCATCCTTCGCCCTAGACATACCCTTCTGCAAGAAGCACTCTCTGACCCTTCATATGCCCCAGGCTGGGTTGGATGTCCCTCCTCTGTGTCCCTCTGGCCTTCTGTTCTACCGCAGCCATTGTACCCATCAATTCCCTTGTAGAGAGTAATTTTTTTCCTCTCTTTTTCTGGCCTATAAGATCTGGAACTCGAGAGCCTTACTTGTGTTATTCATGATTGTATCTTCAGGGATATAGTAGAGTCTGGCACGTTTGTGGATGAATATGTAACCTTTAATTATTTTTTTGTTATATGAAAACAGAATTCCATTAATGACTTGCCCAAGACCTCACAAGGTTAGTGTAGCCCTCTGCAAATCAGGTTGTAAGTGAATCATTACAGCACTAATATTTCCCTGTTTAGTCAAGAAGAACCACAAACACCATGCTAGAGCTGTTGTCATTTTTAACCAATTTTTTCTTTAAGTAAACTCTACTGCCATCATGGGGCTTGACCTCAGGACCCCAAGATCAAGAGTCACATGCTCTACTAGCTAGCCAGTTGCCCTGAGCTGTTGCCATTTTTTAAATGGAGAGAGAAGATGGATGTTCACATTACTGAGGTTAACTGTATTACTAAATAATGTGAGTGTGTGAATGGTGGTTGATGAGTCATACTTTATGTAATCAAATGGATTTAGTAGATATCTATATTTGGGTTGACTAGTAGGATAGAATTTATTAAATGTCATGCTAGAAAATTCACCATGAGCAGGTCGGTAGGTGAGGAAAAGAAGGCTACCTTCCAGAGCCAGAAATGAAAGAGAAAGTCATGTCTTTGGCCAGCAGTGGTGATACTTAATAAATGTGCGTCTCAAGTCTTAAGATTTGGAACATGGAAAGGTCAGATCATAAAAGCCTTTTGTGCAGCTGCAAAAAATAATTGCAATAGCTCAAGATTATGCACAAAATTTATCCTTTGATATATCTATTGAAGTGTTGCTTTGCTGTTTTAGAAATGAAGTTAACATTTGCTGTCATTTTTACCACCGTAAGAATAATAATCATAAAAATATAAACCAGGTTGAGAGGTAACATCCAGTTCTATACCCTGTTGCTTAAAAAACTATTGTAAGAATAGTGAAATGAAGTAAAATTGCCATTTCTTTTCTCAAAAAGTACAACATTTTCATATGGATAAGTACTGTTGTCAATTTTAGCAAATATAACTTGGACTGAAACCGACACTGTGTGTGTGTGTGTGTGTGTGTGTATCCCATTAGTTACTAATCTGTCTATGAAACATTCAAAGTCTCTCCTACAATCCCTTCTTGGGACAATTTGCAGTGTCATAAATAGAGAAAAACATCAACATCTGTATCTGCAATTTGTCTTGTTATAATTTGCACCAAGTATATGGAGCTTCATTCTATCTGGCAAACTATAATAAAAAACAAAAGTCTCAAACTGGAAGCAAACACCAAGAGGCTAACTTAAAGTGTCTGTTCATCTATCACTCCACGTGGTGAAGAAGAGCCAACAGCTGATCATTCATCTGCCATTTTCTTCATGAGCAAAGTAAAAAGAGATAACTCACCTATCGAACAGAGACAGATTTGCTGAGAAATCAAATCATACATTGTATTGGTATACATCCCTGTATGTGTATAAACGTCTTAGAATATATAGCTGTACCTCTACCTGCATATGAAAGTTTGAATGTCCTCACCACCACCATCACCATCACCGACAACCACGTCACCCTCCCCACCCCTTTTTGGGGCAAGAAAATATTCTGGGTAATTGTCCTTAAAACCTAGCAGGGACATAATTTGTGAGGATTTACAAACTTGATTGCTATCAAATTGATAATCATTTGAGAATTGAGCTACCAGTTTTAAGAAAGGGAAAAAAGTGGAGGAAGCCACCGTGGAAATGTGCAGGGAAAGAAATACCTCCTCGCACCGTGAAAATACATACACACATATATAACCATACATGTGCAGATTTATAAATGACAGGCCTTCAAAATAACAGTGGGGACAAAATGAAGTAAATGCAAATGTTTTGTAAATTAACTCCCAGGGAAAAAGATAATTACATTATTGTATTAACAGGGGCACCCTAGTCACTTTTTTCCCCCCACGCAGAATGTGGCTTGTTCATATCAAGGCATGTCATCACACTTACAAGGTATTTATTAGCTGCATTTTCATAAAAATAAAAAAAAAACAGTATTAAAAAAATGGAAAGCTGACAAATTTGATTTAAATGGATACTGAACTCCAGGCAAACGTGTCGTTTGAACTCGGCCTGATGTGCTGCTGGAAGCATTAATGTACCAGTGAGTGGTCAATATGTGCTCACATATCCCATGTCAGGCTGCGCAAGAACGCTCCTCTCTTAGAAAATTATATTGTTGAAAATAAGTGACAAAGCTTGAGCAGGCCCTTCAAATCCATAAGGACATCTGGAGGAACTGAAGCATGCTTATAAAACCAGGGTCTCTAAAATAGAGGCCAGAGCTCCTGTAGCATCTTGCCAAGTAATCAGCTAAAAATGATTACACAAAATTTCCAACAATGAATTCCTTCTGCCTTTGCTGAGCGAGCACATCAGGAAGGAAGGCACATCTTTAGGACCATACTTTTATCCATCAGACTTTTCTGTGGAGGCTTTCTACGCATTTGTTTCGTCTTTCTCCACTGTAATGCTCTTTCTGAACAGATCTTGAGAAGCCCTTGAAATGGAAAACTTACACTTAAACCCAGACCTAGAGCCGGAATCCGTTTCTTGACAATGAAAAAAGAGAAAAAATCATCCCAAACTTCCTTGTCACTATCCAAGCAAATATCCTATCTATCATAAGAACTGTGGCTCCTATATAACAGATTAGGCACATCAGTAAAATACCGTAACCACAGTTTGAGACAAATGCCCTGATATGTATCAGGTCAGAGGTGGACCAAGTTCTTGTGGAATCCTGAGCATATTTGTCATTGGCCAAGCTTCAAACTGAGCTTTAAATTTTGTCAGACATGAAAAACTGTTACCAGATGGTGTCAAGATAATTTCTCTCTGTGTTAAAATCACACACTTAGGTATAGTCGATAGTAAAAATCAAATAATTAGTCCAAACACCAGTACACACCAGGCACGCTTCCTACTGCAGGTATTATTATGATATGTCTCTTTACAGTTAAGAAAGCCCACACAACTAACACAGAGTAGCCCAGTAACACAATTAGCAAATGATGATTTTCCGGAGCTGTGATCCATCCCAAGCCAATAGGAAGAGACAGTGTGTTATTCCAAATTGTAATCCTATTTCCAAGGACAAGAGAAAGTTTGACAGAGGTTCATTCCCTGCCACCCCCATCTCCACCCTGTACTCCCTTCAACTAAATGAAAAATTAGCTCATATTCTGAGATGTTTAGTCCTTGTTTTTTAAAAGAACCTCTCCCCCAAATTATTATAAATTCCCGTATCATGTGGCTAAACTCCATTCTTCAATTAACCTCAAAAAGTAGTACAAACATTTTGAAACTCCTCAGATGTGAGAAACCATATGCTTATTGGTTCCCAAAGCAATAAGTAAAAGGCATAAAGCAACTTTGACAAGGAGAGTATTAAAATACCCAGATTCGTAAAATAAACTAGAAAAATGTTGTACATTAGAAAGCACAAGGAAGCCTGTTATTACTAAGTAATCTGTAATATGTTTGCTTTCAAAATATTTTAGAATGTATAAATTATTGCATTTAACAACACAAGTATTTGTTTAGCTCTCATCTGTTGTGGTATTTCACTGGGTAAAATGGGGGTCTAGGGATCTAGAATCACAATTCTTCTAGCTGTTAAGATGAAAATCCCATTCTCTCTTAAAATGTGGATCTGAGTG
The DNA here is from genome assembly GCF_011800145.1 of Mirounga leonina. NCBI lineage: Eukaryota > Metazoa > Chordata > Mammalia > Carnivora > Phocidae > Mirounga > Mirounga leonina. Next base: position 19,034,803 of record NW_023270447.1, read on the forward strand.
GGGAACAGATGAATCCTGGCAATGGGCAATTGTAGATGTAGAATATCACAAAATGCTGGGGGAAATTCTTCTGTTTGAATCATTCTGGATACCCAGAATCTCTAATTAGGGTTCCTCTTTACCCCATGAGTCCTGCCTGCTGCACTGTCAGAGTGAGAGCATCATGTAATTTTAATTATCAACCTCACCGCAGAGCAAAGTTTTCATGCGAGGAAGTGGCCAAATTATAGGACTTTGGGCATTCGGGTTCATTTCCTAGAAAACCATCACTTTGGATAGGGTTCTATTTCCCCACACCTCAGTGGAGCACAGTAAAGATTTTATTCTATGCTCCAATAATTATTGGCAAGAGAATGATGCCTCCCTCTGTCATCACACAGGCAAAAGCACAAGAAGATGATCCTGAGGAATCGGGAAGCCGGGGGAAAGTGAGGCCACAACTGGTAACAAGAAAACCATCCAGTCTTTGAACACAAAGATTGTAAATGTCTACTGTTCTTTAAACTTATTATTTTTGGCAGGGTTGCATATGTTCTCTGTGCTCATTCCACGAATCTGGCTGATTATTATTCCAATCACCGGAGGAAGAGAGAGTCACATTAATTTGTAGTAATTAATAGCACTGATGCATTTGACAGCGCATGTTAACAAGCCTCTTTGATTGTTTGGATCTCTAACTGCGGCCCTTCTTGTTTGCATCACCTCCAAGGAATTCATAATATCAAAGCTTAACGGTATCTGATACTTGTCAAAATGCAATTTATAAAAGTTTAATTCTTTTATTGATTTAGTTTGGTTTTGATGCCTGCAGAGTCAGCTCCCTTGACAGAACTTAGCGGATTCAAATGCTTGTCACCAGCTCGGCCTCCTTTTTGCAGGCAACAATTGCCATAGGCCAAGCCAACAGGCATGGTTTAATTGCCATTAATTAAAAGCATAAATCTCTTTTTTCTTCAGTTGCTGTGCTCTTAAAGGGGGCTGCACATATCTCTCTTTTCCTGTATTTGTCAGAACACCTTCTGGCAAGCAAAGTTAACCCATTCCATCTTTCTAAGCACTTTCCGGGGTAATCTTTTGAAGCATTGCTCTTATGATCTGATGTGAAATGCATGCGGTTCGGTGATATTTAACAAACTGGATTTCTTCTTTATTGCAGTATAATGAGGTCAAATGAATCCCTCCATGGGTTGTATACATGCTTAAATGGTTTTTGCATCAAATTCTTTTTGACAGCAAATAAAACAGTAGCCAAACAAAACATGGGCTACTTAAAATTAGAAGGGAGGGGGGACTGGATGAGAATGGGCTTTTAAAACAAAAACACACAGATGCAAGTAACCTTCCAAGAGAATAAATCCGCCTGGTCATTTTCAGATTGGAAGCAATTAGTGAGATTCTTGAGATAAGGGAACTGCTGAGCTTAACAGAGCCCAAATGATTATACAGTAAATATTATTCCAGCTCCGTTTACCTTCTAGTATTATC
>NW_023270447.1:19041287-19114634 GCF_011800145.1 Mirounga leonina
TGCGATGCTATCAGCACCGATCAATCACGCGCGCGGCCCACTGCTGGAATGCCGGGCGCAGCCCCCGACGCGGAGCCGCGTCCCGCCTGACTGACAGTTTTGGTAATTAAGTGATTGTATAGACCTCTCCGACTGTTCTAACAACCTTGTCAGGGCCTGTCTGTGGACAGAACAAGCCGAAATCAATGTGCTTCCTGCTCTCTGAGCAGTTCTGATCGTGTACTCAGACTGATCCGGGAGGAGGAATCTGACAAAAGGAAAACAGCAGCTCTAAACGATCGGATTATGGGGGAGGGGCAGGGGAGACGTAGAAAGTTTACTTCTTTGTTGGGGGAAGGGAGGACTGGAGGCTTGGATCGGGTCAGGAGAGCCACGCGGAGCCAGGCGGCTGGCGGGGCGTGGGGGTGGGGGGAGGCGAGAGTCCGGACGCGGGTATCACCTGGGCGCCCCGGCTGGGCCGGAGGTACCTCTCCCACCCTCCCGGGTGGGACGCGGTAGACGGTAGGCGCCTCCTCCGGTTGCCGCCGAGGGGCCTGGCCAGGCCGCGGACAGCAGCGTCCCCGCACGCCGAAGCCACGATTCGGCGGTTCAATACGTTTTCACCCGGATTAGAGGCAGAGGCTGGTGGCTCAGTGTAAATGTCACGCGGCAGCTTTTAATAAAGAAATGTTCAGATTGTTCGATTGCGCAGTACAGTGTGAGTTCTGTGCCCCCCCCTTCCCAATCCGGCTTCAACCTCACCATCCCCTCTCCATTCCCGAACACATCACACCTCATCGCGCGTTACCAATATATTACATATTCAGAGTGATCTCGCCGCAGCGCCCGCGGGAGGGGCACTCCCCGAGCTTAACATCCACCTCGCTGAGGGCTGCAGGACGCCTGGGCCGACCGCCGGCACCAGGAGGAGGAAATAGACCCAGAACCGACCTGCTCTGCGGGCGCTTCTTTTGCACTCCCACCCCCGAGTCTCGGAAAGAAATTCCCAGTGGGAAGGGGGTCCTAAAAGCGCCGAGCTAGGGGGCGGGACCTCCAGTTCTCGGCCCAGAGGCTTCAGTTAAGAGTATTTTAATTCTTCCACAACGGCCCTCCCAAGCCTTAAAAACCTACCAATTGAACGCACACACACACAACAGGGGGAAAGGTAGCAAAATCAATCCGCCGAGTTCAAAGAGCCGAGGCGCGCGAGCAGGCTGCGGGGGTGCTCAGCGCTGGGCCGAATGCGCAGCAGAGGGTCCCATCGACCCTGCCAAGACGGCGGACCCCACTCAGCAGATACCTGGGGGTATATGTGTGTTGGGGAGGCGGCACACCCTACTCCATCCCACTGCTTGCCTGTCTCCTCTCCTCTGCCAGCCAAGAGCCGCCCATCCTCAGAGAAAACTGTGAGTGTGGGCACATTACGCACCATTAGGGAGACACTACAGTTTTAATGTGGCCTAATTAGTGCCGCTAACCGAGCAAATATTATTATATTGAATAATGATAATATGATGAAAATATTAATGCTTTTGAACTTTGCACGTGGGAGCCGTTCCTTCGATTCTCCCGGGACACCCCAAGCATGCTCAGACCCACTAGCAGACGCCGTCCGACGCATCCCCGGGAAGGCGAGCCCACAGGCCAGCTGAGAACATACGTGTGTCATCGCAGACACATTAACCACACCCTGGGCCACGCCACTTACCACCCGCCACGCAAAAGACCGCCTTCTAATGGCGTCTTTTTTTTTTTTTTTTTTTTTTCCTGTAGCAGGCGGTAAAGCAAACCATACAGGAGTCCGCCGGGGTCCCTCTTCAACTGAGCTTCTGCTCTGCACCCCAGGAATGTTGCGGTGTGCGCGCCGTGTGTGTTCTGCCTTAACTAGGGCAGCCAGGCAGGTGGAGTTGCAGGAGAAGGACCCACTTAATTAGCATTTAAATTCACAGCCCCCTCTTGTTGCCAAATACTTCTCCCTTGGGAATTTGGTGAAAAGTGGGCATTTAACAATTAGGATATGCGGAAGGCTCCTCAAACTAGAGAGTCAAATTCTTAATTCTCTTAGCGAGTTTGGAGGATCAAAGCCATGAGGAAACGTGAACGGGTTGGCTGGGAGGCACTTAAGTGGCTGGAAATGGTGTGCCCGCGTGCCAGATGATTAGCACACCCACTCCCTCTTCCCTTTAGGCACCCCACCCCATTCTTATGGAGCCCAAGGAGACAGAACCGAGGTGGCTGGCCGTCCAGTCCTTGCTGCCTGAAGACAGGCCAGTTCTTTCCTAGTTGCTGGGCTGAGCTTGGGCCAGGGCCTAAGAAGAGCGTTCCAAGTGATGCCATCGCTCTGTCCCGGGAAATGGGGATGAGTGGTCCTGGCCAGAGAGCGCCCCCTCTCGGGCTGAATTGCTCCCTCTCCCTGCTTGCGGCTCATAGTTCGAATTCCTGCACATTTGGGGGAGCTCCTTCCGGGAGGCAACGTCCAGGTTAGCCCATCCTGTTGTTCTCGCACGCAATCCCTTCTACCCCGCCGGGTGCGTCTGGACTAGAAATCGCCTCCTAGACACTTGTCCAGTTCATCAAGTCCCAGGGCAGGGACGGGCTATTCCGCAGGGGTGAACCTTGGGAGTTGGAAGATTCGGTAGACCTCAGAGGCGACCAGAGCGGTCGGAGACCACCCCACATCTCCCTAGGTCTGGGAATCCAACCCCCACCCCCACCCCCGCACCAGAGGCAGGAGCCGGGGCGGAGAGCTTTCAATTTGTTCCAGTGATGTTTCTAACTTAATAAGGCGATTGATTAGCGCTCAAAGTGCCGTTTTAATTAGCCGCTTGTTAATTAACATCGCAAATGAATTTCCCTTTCTCTGATTGGCATCTTCGCCCAGCTCTCTGAGGCTTTCGTTTCTTCTCTGCCTCCGCCCCTCCATTCCCTCTTAACCTCAGGAGTTAATACAAGATTCAGCTACCTTCCTGAGCTTTCGAGGCCTCAGAATTCTTTTTACAGTGGGACGTGGCGGTGTCACCCGGGGGTCCTTTCATTTCCCCAGGAGCTGATCTTCAATGGACAATGATTTCGTTTAGGAGTGAAATAAAATCGCCCCTCGCCCCAATCCTCTTCCAACCGCCTCCACTTTCTCATCTTCTTTCTCTCCACCCCTGCCTCTAAGGAGGACTTCTTTCTCCCTCCACATCTGCAACCCTAGAAAGAAGAAAGGAAGCGGGAGTAGAGGAGGGGAGGAGTTGTAGTTTGAGGAGGCTGGGCCATGTCTGGGGATCGAATCAAACCTGCTGCAAAATTCTGCTGCTGAGGTCTGTAGGCATGTGCTGTTAGTCGGCTTCTGTTCCGTCCAAGGTGCTCTTCCCGAAGCAGAGATCTCTAGAGCCAACATATACCCACAAATGGCAGCCCAGCTCCATTGCCAGGCGATTAAAAGTTTGGACAATGTGTGGACGTTTTTGCACCATGAATACTCTTAGCTACCATACAAATCCCCCTATATATCCCTCTACTTGGGATGTACACTTTTTTTTTTATGACCGAAGACACACTTTATTTCCTTCAGGAAGCCTCTGTATTCTCCCAACTCCTCCCAAGGCAGACAAGAATCCCCACTCTCTCTTTTGCATCCCCAATGTGGCAGGTTCATGTTGCATCCCCACGGTAGCAGGCGTCATGGCATCTATGACAATTTCCGTCATGCTCAAGCTCCCCTCAACCCTCTGAGGTGGGTTAGTGTCTCATTCTCAAGCACCTGGCATAGAATGCACTTACAGTAATGTTTATTGATTGAGTGAATGAACAAAATGAATGAGGGAAGGAAGAAGGGAAATCAAATATGGTTACTGTATGTTGCTTATAGCTAGAAATAACCGCCACCTTTGCATTGTTCATTTGCCAATCTCTTGCTTCATATTTTGTAAAGAGTTTGACAAAGAAGGTCTAATTTGGTCATCACAATCACCCCATTCTATGTAAGGACGATTTTCCCTTTACTAGAGAAGAAAGGTGGTCATCAGAAAGGTTAAGTGCCTTACTCAAGAGCATGGGAAAGTGGCAAAATGAGATCAAAACTCCCTCTTCCAGGATTCTTTCTCTACATCTCCACTGGCCTTCCTCCTGATCGCACTGGCACAACACACATCTAACATCCAAAGGAGAGCCAACTTCACTAGATCTCTGCTGAAGTGCTGATCTTTAAAGCTGTGGTGAAGCTCATGGCTCTCACAGATTTTCTTACGATACCAGAACTCTCTCTCAAAACTTTGTCCCTCTAGAACGATTAGTAATTACAAAGTCTATCATTTTATTATTCTGTTAAAACAGTTTTCAGTTACCTTATTCTTTTTCATCTACTTTGCCTTTCTCTCTCCGCTCCCAATCTCCACTCCCCTGGTTTCTGTCTATTTAAGGGATTCAATTTCAGTATTTTCTTGTCTTTTTACTACATTATGTTTCTAAGCAAGTATGCATCAAGTCCTTAAGCAGTTGGAAATATATTTATATACTGAAAAGAAAAATAAAGAAAACTTCCGACGTTCCTGTAGCTTTGGAATGCTGAGAGGTCACGCTATCATCAGGGAGCCAGCCTTAGAAGAGAGAGGGCTTATTTGTGCACCTTGCATCTTTTATAGAGAGAAACAATAGCCGGCTTTCTCGGCTCGGGGCTCTTGGCGCCGCCCAGTGGAGGGAAGCGCCTTTGCACTTCAGTCCCGTCAGTTGGCATTGTCATCATGCGGACACTTACAAACGTTCAAAACAAATATGATAGGAAGAAACACCAGTTCCAAATTCATCGTAATCTATAGGTGCATTTCTTCAAAGTTCACTTCCTTTAAAAAACTGATGCTCCAGTTTAAACACAACCCCAAATCTCGCTTGTTAAAGTGAACGAAGGAGACTATGTGTATTAAGGAACAAAACTTGTTAAAATACATGAATGTTTGAATCATTATTTGTGGTGGGGAGGGAGCACCTTAAGTGGTAATCAGGACTAACGTGTCCTTCAGAGCAGAAGGAAAAGTTTGTTTTCTATTATCCACATTTGGCAAATAACTGCTTTCTGTGTAAGAATTCCAGAATCTTCCAAAAATTAAAGAGTTTTTTTCTTCGTCTTTTTTTTTTTTTTTTTTTTAAGGAAATGAAGGCCTGAAAGTGGAGATCACTTTCAAACTTATGTCTCTTTAGGGACTATATTTATTTTACCTTAAATTCAGTGGTAAAATCTGAGATTAAATCCAGTTAATGCATTTCTTTTCCTCTGCATGGGAATTGAAAGTGTGATTAGTCTACACCCTGTTCTATTTCTGAATTTATATTTTTTAAATAAAAAGTTAAGTATGTTTGCTCTGCTAGAAAGTATATGACTTCTTGGGCGTATAGATTATATATACTCTCAGAGAAGAAAACAATGGCAAAAGAGGAATGGAGAAAAAAGAACTGAAAAAAGTTAAGAAACAAAAGCCCAGCTCTGAAGAATTTGATTTTCATTAAGTTTGTGGTCTGGTCTTTGAGTCCCTCTTTTGGATATTCAGGCCCCCACTAGCATATCCTCTCTGGTAGGGACCCAAAGATAGGAGCCTTGATAAAAGTCAAGGTTATATTATCCCCTCACAATTGTGATGTGGAAAGCTGATCTCCTAACACCCCACCCAAAGAAACCTCCCATGATCTTAACCTTTTCTTAAGAAAACATGATCTGAGACCTTCACAAGGTGGGGCCTACTGGGCTTCCGTTTTCTTTGCTTCAGAGTTTTCATAAAAGGAACACTACTCTTCTCAAACTCTCACCTTACGCTCACCCTTTCTTTTTAGATTTCATTTTTTTCGTAGGGTCATATTTCTATCTCCCTTGCTAATGTTGGAATTATTCCAAGCAAAAAATCCGTTAAACTGCCCAACACAAGCCGTGCGGTCAGCTTTTTGAGCTCATGAGTCATTTTAGGCGTCGGAACAAAACAAAAACAGGCTTAAATGAATTATTTATCAAGGTCGAGAATAACTGATTTGTGCAGTGCCCTTAGTTCTGGACCTCAAATTTGTTTTCTCCTCCTCCCCACTTCCCACCCAGAATAGTCAGCGAGGGAAATGCGGGTAGAACCCCAGGTTTGGGAGGAAACGCACTCCATCTGGGGAGTGGCAGGTGATGTCAGAATGAGAAGAACGCCAATTGAGATTTGGAGGGAGAATAATGTGTAGCATACACCTGTAGTCTCGGGCCGTCCCAGCGCCCTTCCCACAGAAGCCAACTGTGCCAGGGGTGCGCGAGGGTGTTGGGCTCCGCGGCCTTATGGGTGGGACACTGCGGCCTTCTGCAAGATAGATGCCCGCGCAAGTCCCGGGCCGGTGGTTTCGAAATACCCGCCGCTGGCAGGCCGAGACTCGGTTGGCAGGCTCCCAGGAGGGTCTGGTCGCTCCAAAGGCGGCGGAGTCAACCCCTCTCCAGCATCATGCAGGCCCTCTGCGTCTTCCCAGGCCAGAGGAGCTCAACCCCAGCCGGCCGGCCCACCGCGCGCCCCCCGAGGGGCTCCCCGCACGACCTCCGGTCCTCTAGGGCCTGTGCCTGCAGCTCGCCCCGCGTCCCCGCCTCGGTTCACCAACCCCGGCTCCTCCGCCAAACTTCCCTCGCCTTAAGAGAAAAGCGAGAGCTGCCCGGATTGTACATCTCCTCGCCTTGGTCTTTTCCCTCCCTGCTGTTCTCCTCAGAGACAGAACCGTGAAAAAACGGCACAAAATAAGAAACAGCTCAACACACCCTCGAAACAGCGCGGGCTTTTTTCTGGGTCAAACACAGCGAATTCCCTAGGAAAGCGCAGGAAGGACGACTCTCCAACCTCCCCCCTCTTCCCTCCCCCCGGACCGAGGGTTCACTTGGGTGCAGTTGGGACAGAAAGGAGGTATCTTGTCCCAGGAGGTCTTTTGCCTCCCTGACACCACCCAGTCCCCCGTCCTCAACGGAGAAAATCTGTTCCACGGAAAGGGACCTTCAGAACTGCAACTAAACCCCAGATTTCGGCCCAGCCCTTGGAGACTTTAAAGGCCTTTTTCTAACATCGTTCTGCACCTAGTCACGGAAGCGATGCCAGCCATTCAGATTCATAGGGTTCTTAAAATGGTAATTTGGAGTAAAATGTAACTCAAAGAACTTTGAATCATTCATTAGCACCTTATAATTACTCCGCTAATTAGGTTGACACGGCACTTAATCAGGAGTAATACGCCGTCTTGTCACTGGCACTTCCCATTACTCTGACATTCAACAAGAGACAGGTTGGAGACGTCCTAGAAAAAACAATGTAAGTTGATACCCTCCGACGAGGCGTCACAGTCATGCCACGCTCCAGGTCCCAAGTGGATCCACAGTGACTGTTTCCTTTCCAAATGAGCGGCCCGATGGGGGGGCAGAGGGAGAGAGGGAGAACTGGCTGGTAGCGAGGCGGAGTGCGTGCTGCGGACCCGCCACCTGGGTTCCTGAGCCCCGTGCCAGCCTGACAGTGCCGTGAACCATCGCCGCCCTTGCCACTAGAGAACGCCTCGGGCATTATTTACCCCGCTCGGGAGAAAGTGTCTGGCCAGGCATTTCTTCCAGCACGGGCCCTGATTGGTGACCAGACTGCGTCCGCGGTTTGCCGCAACAGGCCCGTTCCCCCCCTTCCCCCACCCCGACCCGGCTTCCCGAGAGTGCAGGGTGGATGCGCTCCATCCCCTCTCAGGGACCCGCCGCCTAGGGGGCCACAGCTTGGGCGCCTGGGCCATTTGGGGGAGAAATCAGAGCTCGCAGTCCTCCCGCCCAGCCAGAGGTCCGGCTGCTGGAGTTACACACTTTGGCGTGGATTCCTTCAGGGATCCCCCTCCTCTGCTCTCAGTGTCCTTGGCCTATACCCGCGGGTGTTTGGGGATGCTGCGAGGGCGGCCGCGCGGGAGTCTAAAGGTAAGCCAGCCAGATTCCTTTTCCCTTACTGTCCTCTTTCTCCTTCCTCCTCGGACTTCTTAGGAAAACGGACAAATCTTTACTTGGATTTTTTTGGTTTTTAATTTTACCCCCTGGGTTCCCTTCTCTAGTCTACCTCTGCTCTCCTCTCCTCTCTGCCTTTGCCCTCACGCGTGATTGTGGACACCGGGAATCACTGCAGGACTAGGTGTTCGGCTCGGGCTGCAGGCAAAGGGTTGAGCAGGTTCTCAAAAGAGCAGCGGGGCCCGAGCCGCGCTCGCTGACGGGCTCGCGAGTCGCGCGTCCATTGGCTCCCAGGACGTCGGCGTCGCTCGCTCGCGCGGGCGCGGCCAATGGGAGCGCGGGGCCCCGCGCGCGGCCTCGGCGGCGGGGGCGCGGGCCCCGCGCGGCGCGGAGAGCGGCGGCAGTGGCCGTGACGTCACGCGAGGGGGTCGGCGCCGCCCGCTAGCAGCCGGATTACAAGCGAACGCGCCCGGCAGCGGCCGGAGTCGCTCGGCGCCGCGTCTCCGCCGCCTCCTCCGCCTGCGCCTGCTCCTTCTTTTCCTCCTCTTCCTCTCCGTCTCGTGTTGCCGCGACCTCTGCGGCGGTGTCTGCTCCGCAACTTTCCGAGAAAGTTCAGAAACTCGGCTCCAGGGCGGCCGAGTCGCGCGCAGCAGCCACCTCGGGGAGCGGCCCGGGAGCTCCGGGGGCGCGCGACCGCCAGGGCGTCGCGGTCGCTGCACCTGCCAGGTCCGCCGCCGCCGCTGCCGCCTGGTGCCAGGCTGTGGGCAGCCCCAGGCGGCGGCGGCAGCGGCGGCGGCGGCGGGGTCACCTCCCGCCGCCTGCGTCTTCGTCTGAGTCCCCTGCGCCGCCACCGCCGCCCCCACGTGCGCGGTCGTTCCCGGAGCGCAAGCTCGGTTCTTCCTCAACAATTTTTGTAACTTTCCCCCGCTCTCTTCCTTTCTCCCCTTCTCCCCACCCCTACTTTATGAATAAGGAAAACAAAAAGTGTCGAAAGTGCCCACCGATTGCCACCCCACCACCCATGATCCTTCCTTCCCTTCCCGCCCCACTTGTTTTGTTTTTTTAAAGCCGCGACAACATTGTTTAGTGTTTATTTTGTTTTACGATCGATAGCTTCCTTTGCTTGGTCGGGGCGGCTGCTGAGCGGCGAAGTGGCGTGGACCTCATGTAGAAATGACAACAATGGAAGGGGCCAGCGGGTCGAGTTTTGGAATAGACACGATTTTGTCCAGTGCCAGTTCGGGCAGCCCCGGCATGATGAATGGAGATTTCCGCCCGCTTGGCGAGGCCAGGACCGCGGATTTTAGGAGTCAGGCCACTCCGTCCCCCTGTTCGGAGATTGATACCGTAGGAACGGCGCCTTCTTCTCCCATCTCGGTCACCATGGAGCCCCCGGAGCCGCATCTGGTAGCAGAAGGGCCCCAGCATCACCACCACCTCCACCACAGCCAGCCGCCGCCGCCGCCCGCCGCGGCCCCCACGCAAAGTTTGCAGCCTTCTCCCCAACAGCAGCCGCCGCCGCCGCCGCCGCAGCCACCGGCCCAGCAGCTGGGCTCGGCCGCCTCGGCCCCCAGGACTTCCACCTCTTCTTTTTTAATTAAGGACATCTTGGGCGACAGCAAACCTCTGGCGGCGTGTGCACCCTACAGCACCAGCGTGTCCTCTCCCCACCACACCCCGAAGCAGGAGAGCAACGCAGCACACGAGAGCTTCAGGCCAAAGCTCGAGCAGGAGGACAGCAAAACCAAACTCGACAAGCGGGAAGATTCCCAGAGCGACATCAAATGCCACGGTGAGTCGCGCCGCGTCGGCCGCCCGAGCCATCTGGCTGCTTCTCGTCCTCGGGTTCTCGGTCTCCCCTTCAGACTCCCGCGCACCTCGGCTGCGGAGTTACTCCGGGAGTTCCTGGGGCGATCGCACCCCGGTCAAAAACTGCAAGCGGGAGGGAGGCCTGGGCATGCGACACGAGGACTGGTCCGAAGTTCGGTTTATTGTTACAACCTTCACCGCCATCCTGCTCCTTTCTTTGTTTTCCTTAATTTCAATTTATTAGGGATAGGGCGGAGGCGGAGGGGATCTGAGCGCAATTCTTTCGTTGATAAAAGGGAAGGACTGGAGATTTTTCTAGCTGAGACCGGGGGGGTGGGCATGAGGGGAGGTGGGAGAGAGAAACGGGCTTAGCTAGCGTGGTGTCTAGGGGTGTGTTCACGACGTGGCGTTTATTCTTTAATGCAAATTATTTCAGTCCCCCCACACACTGCATTTTCTAAACATCACAGGAATTACCAGATTTAATGAAGAAAAAATTTCCGAGTTGATTACCAAAACAACTTTTTTTTTTTTTATTAGATGGTGATTAATATAGGGAAGCCCCTATGGTAAAAATTTATAATCGGTTTCTCCGTTTTTAAAATACCCTTCTTACTCCATGGCCCCAACCGAGTATTTGTATTTCAGTAAGATTTTGTTTCCCTGCAAGTAATTGGGAAATCGCATTTATGAAAGTAAAATCTTGTGGAACTGGATTTATTTATTTTTGTAAAATCAGAAGATAGCAGTTGAAACTGTGCTTCAATTCCTTTTCCCATTTTCTCCTCAATTTCGTAAGGAAGTGTTCTGGTCTTTGCACGATAAAAGAGTTTTAACATACCAGGAGAATTCTTTTTTCTCCTTTACTAATAAGTTTATTACTGTTACTAGTATTAACCTTTGCCATCTCTGGGAAAGATGTGTGCTGACTATCTGAAAGGTAGGATATTGGCTCCTCATTTTACTATTATAACATTAGCATAATAGTGCCCAAAACAGATGTACAGTCTGGTCTGGCGATTTTTTGTGCACCAACCTCCCCAGTGGGTCAATTAGAGAGATTATTGTTCTTCCTGCAGGGAAGATCAAGGAGCGCAGCAAAAACGGGTACAAACAGAGAGGGATTGACATATCGATTTCCCAGCATTTCAGTAAAAAACCAAAGTTGACAAATAGAATCCGGAAATCTCTGGGCTGTCACCTGGATGGGCTCAGTGATTTTGAGCTCTACTTGGTGGCTGGGTGACATATTCTTTCTGAAGCTTTAAAAGACTTGACGCAAGCAACTGCAGGGAACTTGATTCCACCATTTCCCAAGTGCATCTGAAAAGGGAAAACAAATGCCTATAACTTTTAGTAAACAAAAAGTGAAATGAAAAAGGTGCCCCTTCCTCAAAAACAAAAACAAAAACAAAACAAAACACAACAACAGAGTAGAAAGATATTTTGCAAAGTACCAAATCAGAAAAAATGAAGTCATAGTGAAAACAGTAAAGGAATGGGACAGGATCTCCCCCTCCCCCCCATGAAAGAAACAATAACAAAAGGACCCTATATTGTAAAATATTTTTTTCTTTTTAACTTCCAAAGATGAGAAGATCAGACAACCTTTTAGAACCCTTTTAGGAGCTCTGCACAAAGTTCCAGACTCTTTGGCCAGAAATTGGTTCTCTTCCTCCGTATTGGCTAAGGTCCAAGTTTGTGTGTGATGAGGGTGGCAGAGTATAGTCCCCCAAGACCAGCAGCTGGCTTGGGAATGTGGAAGTGTGTGCCAGGAGGACACACCACCCTTCCCATTCCACACTATCTTACGACTCTGGGTTTCTACCATAGGAACAAAGGAAGAAGGAGACCGGGAGATTACGAGCAGCCGAGAGAGTCCCCCTGTGAGAGCCAAAAAGCCTCGCAAAGCCAGAACAGCTTTCTCTGACCACCAACTCAATCAACTGGAGCGTAGCTTTGAGCGGCAGAAGTACCTGAGTGTGCAGGACCGCATGGACCTGGCAGCAGCGCTCAACCTCACGGACACCCAAGTCAAGACCTGGTACCAGAACCGCAGGTAAGGGATGCTGGGGGGGGGGGGGGGGCAAAGGCATCGGGCCATCGAGGTCCCGACCACTGCAGCGCCAGTCTTCTTCCCTCCTGGCTCCGGGAGACTCCAGGGACTCAGAGGCCCCAGAGTGGGCCCCTGGGGGCTTTCAGGCTGGAGCAGGGATTAACCACACCCCCAAGGTGAGAGGGACTGATAGGCAGCTGGAGTTTGGAACATTTTGCACTTCTGAGTGTCTTAGCATATGCTACTTTTCCTCTCAAATCCGAGTGGCTGGAATCCCTCCCCCCACTTTGCCCCCAAATCGATCAGGCCACACCTTCTCAAATTGAGACATCTGTGCAGCTGACACTCAGGTCCATAGAGCCTGCGCCATGCCCCCTTTGGGCCTGCCCCCGGCTGGTTCCGAATGTCTGCAGCTGGCCACGCAACCTGGCTATTGCGATCCAGGAGGAGCTGCCCCACTGGCCTCAGCTTAAATGTCCTTGCCTTGGCTTCTGAGGCAGCCAGCCAGGCATCCAGACTGAGGGTCTGTCCCCTATATTTGTCACCTCAGAGCCTGCCAGGAACCACTGCCTCCACTGAAAGGAAATTCGGAAGGGGGTTGGCAGCACGGGCAGGTGCCTGAACGGTAGAGCGAACCCAGGCAAGCTGAGGCTGAAGTTGTGCTGTGTTTCCAAGCCTGGCAGTAGACAGTCTTGTCTCGATTTTTTTCTCCCCCTCCTTTTCTCTCATTTGTCTTCTAATCGTCCATAAGTGCGGTTGGAAATGCCCATCCAGTTGTCATCTTTACCATAATTTTCTGTCTCATTACATATGGTTTCAGCCACCCTAATTCTGTCGGAAAACATTAGTGTCATTTGTAGCCAATTTAAAATGGGCGACATGTTTATTAATTTGGCTGAAGCTGCCGGGTATGGATGGCCCACCAGCCCTGAGTTCCTTCATGGGGCATTTGAGCAAAGGCCTGCTCGCCTCTTCTTCCTGGCGGGGTACCGTGGGGGAGGGAGGAAACCGAGAAAAGCTGATCACAGGTTTTAATTGTTACTCTCTCTCAGAGGAGAAAATACCTTGAAATGCATTTCCCACCCCCTACCCCCTGCCCTGAAATGGCCCCGAGGTGCTGTCACCTTGGGAGAGCCCTCCCTCAAACAAATTCCATTTTGAAACCTTGGTGCCTTCCTTGCTCCAAGCTCCCCACCCGCTCTAAAGTCCTGTCAGGCTGAGGAGAGGGATGTGTCTTCACAGCTCTGGGGACTAAGAGGGACAGGGTCCGAGGCTAAGGAGTCTCTGTGTCCTTTTGTTTATGGTTTCTTCTCACTCGGCCTGGAGGAAAGGGGGAGGGGCAGAGAGTGGACACTCTGGGATTGTGGGGGGCCACTTGGGGGAAAGGAATTAGAGGAGGAGGGAGAAGACCGCCTATAGATGGAAAGAGTGGTCTCCGTTGGCCTTCAGGAAAGTTTCGGGAAGTAGCCCAATTATAAGGGGGCTACAGCAGAACAGAGGGTCAGGAAGAGGCAGCAAAGCTTATAGAATTTCACTTATGAATGTCTCAGACGTTGAGGGTGTAATTTATGAAATTGACTTGAATTTGGGCCCTTCTGTGGGCGAGAGGGTGGGGAGGAGGGCTAGGAGATGTGGTTCATTCCCGGTTCTCAGAACTCTCGCCGTCCTCCTGTCCCCGGAGAAAGAGGAGCGGGCAGGGGGCGAGAGAGGAAGGGCCTGGGTGCCAGGGCTGTGCCTACAGCTGGGAGGGGGGCGTGCACGCCGGCTGTTTTTCAGGACCAAGTGGAAGCGGCAGACCGCGGTGGGCCTGGAGCTGCTGGCCGAGGCGGGCAACTACTCGGCCCTGCAGAGGATGTTTCCGTCGCCTTATTTCTACCACCCGAGCCTGCTGGGCAGCATGGACAGCACTACGGCCGCCGCGGCTGCCGCAGCCATGTACAGCAGCATGTACCGGACTCCTCCCGCACCCCATCCCCAGCTGCAGCGGCCCCTGGTGCCCCGCGTGCTCATCCACGGCCTGGGGCCCGGGGGGCAGCCGGCCCTCAACCCCTTGTCCAACCCCATCCCAGGCACCCCGCACCCCCGGTGAAGAATGAGCGACTGACGGCGCTGCAGTCCCTTCCCGTCCCTTCCCCTCCCCGACCGACCGGACAGCTGCCCCTCCGCTCCGCTCCCCGCACCAGGCCGCTGGGCCTCCCTCGGGAGCGACCCCGGGAAGCGGAGCAGTAAGAGAAGAAGCCGCTCACCAGTGGGAGGGGGGCCCCCCAAAGAGGAACCAGCCCTCCGCTCTCTATCTCCCCACCCCCAGAAACAGGGCTGGAAAGCTCCCCACAGCAGTGTGACTGGCGATATCGCTGACCCCACACAAAGTGCGACCAGTAAGTGAAAGCATCAACAAAAACAAAACCTCAAGCTCTTTTTAAAAATGACTTTAGGGACAAGCAGGAGGGAGGGAGGGGGGAGGGGTAAGGAGGGAAGAACGAAGGGCACGGAGAGGAAGCCGGAGAAGCAGAGAGAATTGTAGATGGACAGACAGCCTCAAATTCTGAGGCACAGGGCGTTGCTGTGGACATTAGGTCTGCCCCAGAGAAAAGAGGAGGGTAACTGAGAACTTTGCACTGATTTCTCATGACCTTTTTTCTTTTGGAAAAGTGGCATGCTCCATAATATGAAAAAAAAATGTACATTTGAAAGACTGAGTGATAAGTGATATATCATATTTATTATATGTTGTCCAAAAAAGAGTCACTTATATACGTTAGTAAAACATGATTTTTCTTTTCATGTCTTTTTGATTCAGTAAAATAAATGCTTAGACAAAAATATAGATTTTTTTGTGATTGAGAATTACAAAAATAAAGTTTATCTTTTTTTAACAAGCGATGAAATTCAAGGGAGCTGATTTTACTAAAGCAGAATGTACTATGATGAAATGCCTGACTTGGTTTAGGGGAAAAAAATTCCCTCCTGTAATATTAGGAATTTATAAACTCTGTAAAGACTTTGGGTTGACTTACATAAAAACAGCGCCAGTTTTCCTGCTGGCCTCTTCCGAGCCGAGCCATTATTTGATGTGTGAATTCCTTTCTTTTTAAGTGGATGATTTCAGAGCAGTCCACCCGGCCAGGGGGGAAAAGTCTCTGCTTGTGGGCTGTTGGTGCTGGCTAAGTGGGCCTCCAACTTGCCCTGCTCCTGGCCTGCCTGGAAGCCCCAGCCAAACCGCGGCTGTCTGCCCCTCCTCCTCCGGCTCCTAGGGCTCTTCCCCGGGGCAGTGAGGGTCCCCGGCGCCGGGCAGCGGGCGGGTGGATGCTCCTCGGGCCTCGCAGCTGTTCTGCAGCCCGCAGCCCGGTGCCCACGCGGCAGGCCAGCCTGCGAGCGGGCGGCTGCAGGGAGCGCAATTAGGACGCCCCGGGGACTCGGAGAGGCCCGGCTAACAAACCCTCGTTGCGTCTTTGATCCTTGCCTTCTCATTCCCCAGCGGGCAGCCAGCCCCCAGCCCTGGCCGAACCTCTTGTCCTAGAAAGTTCGTTGTGCTGGGATGCCTTGGAGCAGGGATCCAAGTCTGGCCAGGACAGGCGTGCCAAGCTTTTTATCAGCATCCTTGCAGGGCTTGGGACCATGAAACGAAAGGCCCTGTCCAGAGGGTGGAGGAGGTCCACAGCCTGCCCTAGGAATGTGTGTGTGTGTGTGTGTGTGTGTGAATGGGTGTGCAAATACTGGGAGCACCTCTGCCAGGGCTGCAGGTGCACCCCCCCAGATTGGCTCCCCACTAGGCTCAGCATTCAAGACTATGTAAGGGAACAACTGAACAGGGTTTCAGTTCTAGGTCTGCTTCCACTTTCTCCAGCCCCAGGGTCATTTTCTGAAGAGCCAGAGTCAGATCCCCCAGCTGGGTATTCTCATATCTCTAGCCTCACGCCTGCCCAAGTACAGTGTCAAAGGGCTAAAACAAGCAGCTAAAACACATCCAGACCCATCCTTCAACTTTCACTGATGTTGAACCTTAGTAGAGTTAAAAACATTTTTTAAAAAGTGGAGTGCTGTGGGAGTGTGTATTGGGGAGGGGTGGGAAGGAAGAAGGGAAGAAAGAGGTGAAATCCAGGAGGAAATTGCCTCAGGCGCCTTGATCAGACCTTGGCTAATTAGGGAGTGGTTTGCAGATTTCTATCTAGCTCATCAATTTGCTTTAAAAGTGGTCTTGGTCTTGTTTGATTCTAACAAAAGGGTCTGGATTGGCCCTTCTCATTTTCTTCAGGCTGAGTCGGGGCAAACTCAAGACAGCTGGGTTGGGTTGGAAACTGGGCGCCACTGTGTCCAGTGGGGAATGCCCAATGCCTGGACATTCTAGCAGACTCACCTTGTTCCATCTTAGCTGCTGTTGGGTTTTACAATCAAGTTTAAATAGTTCAAAAATGGTCTGCCTGGGCCTAAAAAGGCACTCTCCAAGGCTGGGGGTGCGGTGCACTACAGCTTTCGTCTGCACTTGTCCCAGGGCCAGTCACCTTTGGGCACAAGAGGGACCTGGGAAGTCACTGGAGTTCACACATCACACATTGCCTATGAAGAATGATCTCAGGTCCAGTTGGGAAAAATGCATGAACAAACTTACAAATACAAACAAGGCCATAGCACCCATCCGCTACCAGCAGCTGGCCAACAGCTCACCAGCCACTCTGCGGAGGAGCCAGCCTGCTGTCCCTTCACTCTCAAGGCTGAACTTGGACTCCATAGGTGGACAATGCAGGGGGACTCACTGTGTCTATAGAGGCCAAGGTTTCTTAATTATCCTTATATTCCACTGCTGTTAGCCATGACTCTGGGTCCACCGGAGTCCTCCTAAATTTGCTTTTCTTCAAAGCCATGTTTTCTTCAACTCCCTTAAACTGGGCAGCTAAAAGTGTCGATTCCCCTCTAAATGTGTTTTGGTTACTCCCCATTGTATAGAAGTTGGCAAATCGGCTGTTGGGGTGGGTGTTGCTTCAGGAAGAAAACTGAGTGGCCGAATTTCTTTTCATTCTTTTCTTTCTGCTGCAGTACTGCGAAGAGCATCTTAGCTGGTGCCCTTCTATTCAAACGTCCCCAACTACTGCTTAAAAGTCAAATGCAAACACATCCTTTTCCTCAAAAGGGGTCTCTCTGTTCTTCTGTGCTTGCCCAACAAAGATGGGGGTTGGCTAAGAGATGAGGAGTGCGACCCTAGGTTTCCTGAAAAGCAAGGAACAAAGATGACAGGCAAAGGTCTTTTCTCATGGGAGATGTGGAGTCAGTTGTGGAGGCCCAGAGGACAGCTGTCCCTGGGAGCTGTGCTCCTTTTCTTTTCCCCTAGTTTCACTTGGTGTCTGAAGGGCACTCCACCGTTAGACTTTATTTGAATTGGTCCTGTGATTAAGTTGGGGACTTGCAAAACAGGGGCTTGGAGTGGCAATCTTTGCTTCCTATAGAAACCCAGGAAAACGAACTTGTTTCAGAGAGGTCTTTAAACATCCACGGTGACCCCTTTAGATTTGCCCACCCGCATGTCAGCTCCAGGACCCCAACTAACCTAACAGAAATCTGTAGTGAGTGGGAAGTGAAAAGTGGACTCCCTGGCCAGCAGCCAGCCAGTCTAGTCCAAGCCAGCAATTTTCAAGGAGTTGTAAAGTAACGATTGCAGCTTGTCTCTAGCCTCCAGCAAATATACCTACCACCTTGTATCAGTTTATTTTTGCTCCACCCTTTAAAATGAAAGCCCACACAACGGCAAATTAACGGATTTCCTCTGTTGCAAATAAAACCCACTTACCCTCAAACCAAGACTTCCCTCCTCCTCTCTCCCTGCCATCTGACTCCTTGCCTAGACAGCCCTTCCCCAGGAATCTGCTGAATTCCACCTCCCCTTTTTAAACGGGTGGCTTGCGAGTAGTTTGTTTTGTTACATTTTTAACTTTCTAAAAATATTTGGAAAAGCTCTCCCCAGGGCTAAGGAAACTTTAGTTCCTGTTAAGCCACGTGGTTACAAAAATATACTGGAAGAGAGCTACTTAGTTTTCTAAAAAGCCAGGCATGGCTTGAAGTCAACATGCTTGGGAAGAGACTGAATTTTCAAAACTACTGGTGGGAATGGGCAAGGGCAGGTTGGAGACTCCAAGGGGACTGATGTTTGCCGCAGAGCTCTGAATCCTTGGTGAGGGAAAGCTGGTTGTTGCCTTGGCTGTCGATTAGAGAGGTGTGGGCAGAAGGATGAGTGGGGGCTTTCCCAGGGTTTACCCCCATGGACCCTGGAAAGTGTCTCTAGGCTCCTTGAGTCTCCCACTAGGTCTTTGTCTGGTCCCACTTTCTTGGCCAGTTCCCAGCCTGCCTCTCTACCGCTTGATTCTTTCCCTGGAGTTGGGGCGCACGGCTAGGGCCCACTGCCCCTCCCTTCTTACTTCTGGCAGGCTCAACACCCCCAAGGCTGAGTGGGGGTAAGTGTGTAGGGTTGAGGGTGTGTGCTTTCAGAGAGAGGGAGGTGTCACTGGCCTCTTGCATTGGAGGAACAGGTCAGCTGCCTCAGGGCGATGCGATGACCCAGAAGGGACTTTTTTCCTTCCCTCCTTCCGGCTGAATTTTGAAGGTCTTTATCGGTCTGAGTGTTGCTGGGTGGGACTGTCTTGGCCAGCACGGCGTTCTCAGTTTCCTTCTCTGCCTCTCCCGGGCTCTTCCCCGGGGCCTCGCTCTCCCGAGTGCTCTCTCCTAGCACCACAGACAGCTCCCGGGGCGCGCGGGGAAGCGTAGCGCTGGGGGCTGCCGGGTTCCCTGCGAAGCCTAGGCGACCGCGAGGGGAGCGCCGGGGAAGGGTCGACGGCGCCCGCGGGGGAGGTCCGCGAGGTGATTACAAAGAGCCCTCCCTGGCAGCGTTACCTGATTAGCTCTAAGTCCAAACAGGGTCACATTCCAAAGAAGAAAATCTTCAGATCAATAAAGTAATTCAAAAACGCAAAGATCTCGGGGTAAGTAGTGCTCAGTGACAGATCAACTCTAAACCGTCCCTATTTAATAAGTTCTTAGTGGAAGCCGGCTGGGGAGGAGCGGGGCCTCAGGTCTGCGGCTTCGAAGCCCTTGCGCCGCGGCCGCAGCGAGGTCGCCAGTGGAATCGCTCTAAATGGCACTTTTTACTCCCTCCGCTCGCGCTGCCGGGACTGCTCCGCGAGCCGCCGCCTGGGTCGATGGAAGCCCAGGAGAAGCGCTCCCAAGGCGGGTGGAGCGGGTCCTCCTCCCCGCAGTCCTGGGAGTCTCCCGGCTTCGGCCACTATCCGGTCCAGGACAGCGAGCGGGTCGCCTCCGCGGGAGCTCCACCGAAAGAAGAGGACCTTCCAGCGCGCGAGACTGAACTTGATTTACGATAAAAGGGCTTTGTCACTTTGTGGAGCTGATGGATTCCGCCCCCACCCGCCCCTCTCTCTGGCCGCCAGACTTGATTCTTCAGCGCAGAGGCTCTAGATGTGGCTGTCCTCTCGCCTTCTGCTGACGATTCGCGCACACACCGCAGCCCGCGGTTTGAGCGGAGGTTCCCGGGGCCCGCGGCAGCGCTCGGGCTCCAAGTGGGGTCTCCCACGGTGCGCGCCCCAGCGGAGACTCTGCGCTCCTCTGCCCCAGGACAGCCCCGCGGCCACAAGTCCCCGCGCCCGGTTACCGACCGTGTTTCGGGGAGGAATGCGTGCATTAAGACAGGGACCCTATAGAGCAGGGACAGGAGTCCAGCTGCTTTTCGCGATTAGTGCTAGGGTTGGGCCTACAGAGCAGGGCCCCTCTCTCGCATCTCAGTGCGCTCCGGAGAGAATATAAAGGCTTCTCCTTTTCCGGTAACGATAATACATCTTTGCCCAGGTGGGTGCCCATATCTGCATTCCACTCCATGTCCAGCTCTCCTCAGAAGGCCTCCTGGCTGCAAATGACTGCCTTCTTCAGATTTTCCCCTCAGTTCTTGAAGCCAACTCCTCTTTGTTGATTCCCTGCCCCTTCTCCCTTACAGTTGGGGGGGTGGAAATGCTAAGTGGAATTTAGGAGCGGGTAGAGACTTGCAGTGGCATGGTTTCCCTGTATTTTGTAGGTTCTGGCACCACTGGGGAGCCCCAAAGCATCTGGGGGCTGGAGGAAGAAGTGTTCCCGTGCATCTTTACCTGAAATGGGAGGAAAAGTTTTCTATAGAGCAGTATGTATTTATAATGCGCCTCAGGAGAGACGAATTTGGCATGGGTGGTACTTTGTTTCCGCACTCCTTTGCTACAAAATCAGAGTGCTCATTGTGAAAAACTAGTCTACCTTCTGTCGACCTAAAAAAAAAAAAAAAAAGAGGCAAGCTCAAAATTGTCAAAAAGATTAGTTTGTTTGGGAGTAGCAGAGGAATGGCAATTTGGGACATGCTAACTGTAGTAAGCTACAAGCAAGTGTATTGAGGGTTTGGGGCAGGCCATATTTATGGGCAGAGAATGTAAAGAGGCAAGAACTCAGTTAGCATCTGTTAGAATAAAAAACAAATGGAGACCAGCTTTGAAAATTCCCTGAGCAGACAAAACCGGTCCAGTCATACAAATAAAGCTCAATTCAGCTTATTTTGTAAGGTCAACTGGACCTGGGTCATTTCTTGTTCATGTCTCTGGAAACCATAAGCAAAAATTTCCCAAGGTTGATATGAAGTAACTCCTGACCAACTCCCTATCAACTTAAGAAAATTCCAACATTATCAGTTTTCTATAAATGAAGAAATTATGGGAAATCAGTCTCTCCGTCCCTAATTTTGTTTTCCTGAGTGCACATATGGGAGATTTCTACATTTTATATCGTCTGGTTCCATTTTGGATTGAAATTCTTTTATATTTTCCCCTTTTGATCAAGATCTTTCATAGAAAGCACCATTGATCAATTATGTCATTCGGGTATTGCTTGTTAATGTCTGTCAGAAGTATAGTCCTTTATAGGTGGATTGTATTGTATGTCCTATGAAGGTGAGAAGGACCATCCTCAGGAGTCTTTTCCCATGAAGCTGAGGAAGGCCATCCTCAGGGGTCTTGTTTTAGAGAGGAAGGAAATGATATGGAATTTCTTTGGGCTCATTTGAACAAGAGGATTGAAAAATGAAAAATCTCAGTTATGTCCTTCTAAGGGGGACCATTTAGTTTCCATGGTCAGCTGAGTTTCAGGAAAAGTCTTTGAAAGGAAAATAATTTTATTTCGTACATACGTTTGGGAAGAAGGCATTTGTTTACTAATGCAAACCAGCAGAAATTTAATTAAAAAGATCAGACTGAGGCCCAAAAGTCCAATGATAGCTGTTGATTGAAATACACCTCTGGGGGCGCCTGGGTGGCTCAGTCGGTTAAGCATCTGCCTTTCAGGCTCAGGTTGTGATCCCAGGTTCCTAGGATCCAGCCACACTGGGCTCCTTGCTCAGTGGGGAGTCTGCTTCTTCCTCTTCCCCTCCCCCTCCCCAAGCTTGTGTGCCCATGCACATACACTCTCTCTCAAATAAATGAATGAATGAATAAATAAATAAATAAATAAATAAATAAATAAATAAATAAATAAATAATCTTAAAAAGAAAAAAGGAATATACCTCCCAACCAGTTTCCCCAATTGCCTATATTAAATAGATTGAAAATGTCCCAAATTCTGGGAGGTTGGCCAACTTCTGCTAGCAGCTTGATATTGTCTTTTGTTATTTTTAGTTCTTGTGTTATTTTCCATGATTTATTGACATAAAAATAACATTCTTCTTCAAGTGAGGTGCAGGTTCCCCCTTGCGGAGCAGTGAGGAGGTTTAGGGCTCTGTGGTTTTGTAGGATTACTTCGGCAAGGCTATCTGTTTGTTTTTGTTGATATTCAAAAGCTTGAACAGAAACATTGGAAATGGTAGACATGACTATAGAAGGATTGTGAATTGCTTTTTTGAGGTTTGCTATTCCAATCTAAGTTTAAAAAGCTCTGGCAAAAGCAGGCCCCAAACCCTTTTTGTCTACCGTAGGGTTATAGCTAGGCAGCCACCCAAAATTATAATTCTCCCAGTTCCAACATGTCCTTTTAAATTGATAAAAGAAAGATCCCAGAGTAGGTATGTAAGCAGTAGAAGGAAGAATTTTTCTAATTTTGGCATTAGGGGTGAGGGAAATAATCCTACAACCTCCCTCCCAATTAAGGTCAAGTGTAGAATATGTTTCTTCCACATAAAAAGAAACACCCCATGTCTACTAAGAGTAAGGCATAGTTCGGCCCTTTTGCCCAGATTCTTATTCCTGGAATGAAAGAGGGAATTTCATGATCAGAAATATAATCATTTATACAGAGCACATGATAATCTAGTTTATTAGCATTATGAAAATTGTTATGTGGGCATCTTAAATATCTATAGAAGTGGAAGAAAGTATATTTGAAATAACAAGTAAGCTGATCTAATATAAGTAAGGTTTTGGCGGAGGCCTGGAAGATATCTAGGGAAAAAGTAAGTTAAGTTTCCACCATTCATCAGATTTTTGGTCAATTCCCAATGAAGTACCATTGAATGAGAACACATTGGCTTCCCATTTTCTGGTATTATTATGGTTTTTCATTGCCCCACCCCAGAGATATATTAATGGAGGAGAGGATATAGTCTTCTGGATTCCAAATAGGAAGTGAATTCATGTTCGTTTGGATCATATAAAAGACTATAGTCACAAATATTTAATATCCTAGAATTTTGCCATTTCTGTCACTGTTTTTGAAACACAAAGAAAAAACTAGGGTAAGAGTCCAGACCTGAGTGAGAGATAATCCTTTATGGGTGGGGGGCACCCAAGGAAAAGCCATAGTAGTTGGTACCAGCTTCTAGGAGGAAAGACAAGTGTTGTTCCAAAGCTACCAAAGGAAAATCCTGCATCTTTACTGGAGAGGTTTTGTCATCCTTCTAAAGATAATGGCCAGGCCACCAATTCAGATTCATCATGAGCAATGTTTGCTCTGGCACAAATCCAAGAATCAGTAATTTTAGCAGAGTCAGAGAGTTTTTGTAACGTGGGGATAAAATGATGTGTTAAACCTCAAGTAAAGGACAGTAGAAAAACTAAAGAAAGAACAGTTGAAGGCCTGAAAGACCTGATTTAACTAAACATAGAATAATTAAAAAAGAACAGGAAAGCTTATAGGCCTGGTCCAGATATTTTGGGTAAGCTGTCTACTCCAAGCGCCATCTGCTTTAGTTCCTAGAAATTTTCAGTTTCAGGTCACCAGTTCATTCAGATTTGGGGGCTTTCTTTACATGTTGTACATGAATCCCAGGCAACTATTCCTTGAAGTTTGGCTGCATGGGGATTAGTTAATAACACATGGTAGGGACATTTCCAGCAAGATTGAAGAGTCTTTTTGGAGATGTCTTTTCCAGCAGACAAAATTTCCAGGCTAAAGATATGATGTTTGATATCTTCATCTCCAGGGAGTGCACTGTTGAAAGATTGTCCTACCAGAGTGTGATTATTCTGTATGGACTTGATCAGGTCTTTGCAAAATTAACATATACCCCTCTCCTTTGTTAGTTGGGGCTAAGTGCATTGGCCATCCTGTAATTATTTTATTTTATTTTAGATTTATTTATTTTTAGAGAGAGAGCGAGAACATGGGGGCGGGCAGGGCAAGAGCAGAGGGACAGGGAGAGAGAGAAACTCAACCAGGCTCTGCTCGCAGAGCTCGACTTGGGGCTCAATCCCATGACCCTGAGATCATGACCTGAGCCAAAATCAAGAGCTAGATGCTCAACCAACTGAGCCACCCAGGCACCCCCTGTCATTATTATAAAAGGTGAAAATTTATGCATCCAAAAGGAAGTAGATCTAAGATTTAGAAGGACCAATGATAATGCTTTTGCCAAGGTATTTGGATGGTTTCCACTAATTTAGCTGAGTCAATAATTCCATTTGTATGTTAGACCAGTCCTGAGGATTGAGGACGATAAACACAATGAAAGTATTGCAGAACTGGCCAGATAGCCCAGACTTGTCAAAGTATTTGACCATAAAATGGATTTCCCAATCACTATGAAGACCAAGAGGGAATAATCTTTTCCAATAGCATTTTAGGTACAGAAGAGTTACCTGTCTACACGGGAAATCTTTAGTCCAATATGAAAACATACAAACCATTACTGGAACTGGAACATACTTATATCCATGAGATGGGAGCAGTTGTATGATATCTATTTGCCAAACCTCAAATGGTTCATTGGGTAAACTATCTGAGGGCAATATAGATGAGTTTCCTTCAGTTAAATTTAGGACAGATGGAACAAGCAAGATAAGCACTTTTTTTGTGCCTTGCAGATGTTTTCCACCAATGTTGATTCATGAACATCATCATTTTATCAGTTGACCAGTGATTTAATTAATGTATGGTAGTTATTAATGGACATTTTAGATTTTCTGGCAGGACCGGTAGTCAGAACCAGAGTTTCTTTTCTTGATGACACCAACAGCCTTTAGATCTCCAATTTTGTTTTTCTTTTTTAGGGGCCAATTGTTATATATCTTTGGTTAATTCTCTTAGGTCATCACCAGGGGAAGTAGTTTTCTGGACCATGGTAGAGGTTTGGTCTTTGGATCCCATAAGAGCAGCATTTTTTTGCGATGACATCGTCAGTGGTTTCCTTTGGCTTCCAGACAGTCAGACTTAGAATGCCCAAGGACTTTAATAATAGTCAGAAGGGCTGGCAGGAGTATAGCCTCTAATAAATCTTGGACACAAGGATGATTTTTAATTTTGTCTCTGCTGGAAGTAAGGAAACTTTGTTGTTTCCATAACATTCCCAAATCATGGGCTACTCTAAAAGTATATTGACTACCAGTATAGATGTTTGTGGTTTTACCTGTAGCTAGAATACATGCTTGAGTAAGAGCATGTAATTCAGCTTGTTGGGCTCAAGCTGCCAAAGGTAAGGGTGCAGCCTCAATGACCTCAAAAGGAGTTGATATCACACATCCAGCACACTACTTACCGTTTTCATTTATCAGGTAAGAGCTATCAGTAAACCATGAGAAATCAACATTTGCCAAGGAGGCTTCGTGTAAGTTATCATGAGGGGTTAATAGGTAATCTGTCAAAGTCAAACAGTCACGGGGATTTCACCCATGGAATAAGGAAGAAGAGTAGCAGGGTTGAGATTGATAGGACAAACAAGAATGATAGGACGGGAGGTTAGCAAGAGAATTTCCTAAGAAGAGGCTTGCTGAGAGGTGTTGGGTGTGGCGTGAGTTCAAGAGAGCTTCAACGGCATGAGGTACAAGGACGTCAAGGAAGATCCTAATAACGATTTCTTCAGTGGCCTTGCCCAGAAAAGCAGTAGAAGTGACAGCCCTAAGGCTTGGAGAGGGGGAACCATGGGATCCAATTGTAGGCTAGAGGTTGGCTAGAACATAGAGGTTGGTGTGGTAGCCTCCACGTATTTGGGTTAAGTACTCTGAGGGCATTTCCCTCCTTTTCATATACAAAAAGGAAAAAGGGTAGCCGATAGTTTCACTGTCCAAGGACAGGTGGATTTATTAAGATTTCCTTCAAGGTTTTGAAAGCCAATTCTTCTTTGTTTTCCTAGGTAATGGGGTCGGGTTTAGTAGTTTTTAAAAGGACACACAGGGTCCTTAAGGATCATTAAGGAGAAGTTTGAAATCCGATTGCAAAAATAACCAGCTAGCTCAAGCAAACTCTGTAATTGACATTTGGTTTTAGGTTTTGGGAAGCTTAAGATGCCATGAAGCCTACCAAAACCATGTAACCTGGTTTTGAGATTAAATGTCCTAAATATCGGACTTGAGTTTGAACAAAATGCAACCTTTTCTTTGAGACCTTGTGTCCTTTAGTGGTAAGAGTTTTAACAGGTGAATATTGTCTTGTGAGGAGGTCTTAGAGGGTGAGCAGAGAAGTAAATCATCTACATCAATATTGTAGTAATGTGGAGTCTCCAGAAAATTTTATATTGTCTAAGTCAGCTTTTAAAATTTGTGAGAAGTAAAAAGGACTTTCAGTAAAAATCCTGGGGGCCTTATTGTCCAGGTGTACTCTTATCTTTCCCAAGTAAAATAAAAAAGATATTGACTAGCCTTATCAATTGGAATACTAAATAATGCGCTGCATAACTGGATCACAGTGAAAATTTTGCTTTTGGTAGGGATGGATGCCAATAACCTATGGGGATTAGGAACAACAAGATAGCAAGGAACAACGTTATTATTTATTATTCAGAGATCTTGGACAAATCTATATCCTTGGCCATTAGGTTTTCTTAAAGGTAAAGTAGGTGTATTAAAAGGACTGGTGCAGGCAATAATAAATCCCTGTGCTTTATACTCTCCTATGATAGGTTTTACGTAAAGCTTTCTCGTTTATAGGGTGTTGATTACTTTTGGGAAGAGGTTTTGAGGGATCAATTTGGATTTTAAGGGGAAGGGAGCATTATGAATTCTGCCTATGCCCATGGAGGATTTTGCCCATAGACTAGGGGACACTAAAGCTAATAATGGAAATGAGTCTGAAGTTTGATCTTCCTTGGTTTGTAAAATACATGAGAAAGAAAAAGGGTTTGAATTTTCTTGAGGATTTGGCTCAAGGGATTTTAGTTCAGGAGATTTGAACTCAAGAGTTATTTCTCCCTTTTGAGAGAAAGAAATGGCAGCATGATGTTTTTCTAGGGAATCTCATCCTAATAAGTGGACATGAGCAGATTTATTGAGGAGAAATGGGTGTTTAACTTGCAAAGGTCCCAAGAAAAGGGTGTAGGTTTAGAAATAGGGACACATTGTGGTTTATTTGAAATCCCCACTATTTGGATAAATGTATTACTCTGAGGAAGGTACTGTTGTTTTTTTGTTTTGTTCTGTTTTGTTTTGTTGTTTTGTTTTTAGGGGCTGTTTAATTGTAGTGGGTTGACCACTGATAGAATAGCTCCTGTGTTGATTAATATTGTAAGAGGTTGGTTCCCAATCTGGAGAGTAGTTTCCCCCAGCCTATTTAATGGTAGAATGGGAAACAGTCCTTGTGTTTCCTTGGACCCCCATCATTGGGATGAGTCTGACCCCTGGCTGGTGAAAAGCTGTAATTGTCTAGACCTTTTTTACTTGTAGCAGTCCTTTCTCCAGTGGCCAGGTTTTGTTTTGGTTCTTTCTTTCTTTCTCTTCTTATTTTTATTTATTTATTTTTTCAATAATGACAGAGTTTAATAGGGAGAGCTTGGGAGATTCCATCTGTTGAATTTGGAAACTTAAAATTTTAGTTGCCTTTCTTTTGGATTCATTAACCGGGGTGCAAGTTAACTGATGAGCTAGATTGACAAGATTAGGGGTAGACATTGTTTCCCAGTCTATGCAAGTTCTATTGACTAACAGAGATAGGTCTCTGTTTAAACCATTTATAAACATTGAATTAAAGGCCACCCTGAGAGATTCAACATCTATAGGGAGTCCAGAATTTAAAAACAATGTGGAGTCTGCTCGGCTGTACCAAGAATGAACAGATTTAGCAGGCTTTTGGGTACATGCCTTAATTTTGTTCCAGTCTACCGGTTTAGGGAAAGCCCTTGGGATGGCAAGATGCAGGCTTTTGGCTAGGGCACAAGTTTGGTCATATAAAAGAGCTGGTGGTTGAGTTACTTGGAATTCTAAAGTTTGTTCAGGGCTTTTCACATTAGCAGTTTTCATCCAATACTGGGTTGACCTTCTCCAATAAGCATATAGACTAATTGACAAAGAGGAGAAGTGAGGCTGATAAGTCTGAATTACAATATTGAATTCTTCTGCAAGTCTATGAGGATCCTCAGTTACCTTGGGAAAATATTTTACCATATATACCTCTAAGTTCAGATTTGGTCCATGGGACATAAGAAATTAATGATTTAGTTGGATCCTCAGATGGCCTAATTTTAAAAGGGAGAGTTTTAACAGGCTCAGTTGGTAAGGTTTCAGCTTAGAGAAGAAGGGGAGTTTAGATAAACGAAAGGGTTAGAAGAGGACAGAGGTGGATCTAGAGGAGGTGGAGCAATGGGTTTAGGGGTTTGGGCCAGTGTTGCCATGGAAGAGGCTTCAGATTTTTTTTTAATCTCCATCTAGTAGTTTGCCTCAGTTACTTGGAAATAGTATTTTGTAAAAAGGCAATTTTAGAATCTTGAATATGTTCAGAAGCCTCTAGGTACCAATTAAAATAGCTATCCCATTCAGATTGTTTAATTCTATTGCAGCAGTCTTCTCATTTAGTCTGGAGAAAAAGCAAGTTTGGGGAGATCAAAAGTTCCCCATAATGGCCATTGAAGTTCTAAATTACCTTTAGTAAGATTGGTCAATTTAGTTAAAAATGCGCATGAGGAGAGGCCATAATTTTTTAACATAAAACGGGCCAGGGTCCCTGAAGGAGGGCCACCCTTAGAGCATTTTAGATGATTTGGGATCCCATATTTTAGCGGTTTCCTTGAGAGCAAAAGAAAAAAATAGTCTTAAATAGCCTGATGGGTATGCTTTCAGAGTTGGGAGTTGTGTTTTGTTTTATGGTGTGTCCTTCACAGGATACCATTCCTCGCCCTCCTAGATGGTTTAACTGTCTGATCCATGACCAGGTGTCCCTTGTTGTGTGGATACTGTGTTGCATTTGGCAGGCCACCAAACGTCAACCTGGCCTGTCCCTGATTAACTTATGCTTTCATGGGAGTCTTTGGCTTTGGAGACCGAAGTCTTTCATAATGAGGTGGCAAGTGCTCTAGTAGCATTTATTTGATCCAACCCATGCCCACTGATATTATGTTTTTAAAAATTCATTTTGCTTAAGAATTCTGAAGAAATTATACTGAAATTCTAGCGTGCTTCTAACAAGACAACAAACAAGTACTCACCAAAAGAGACAAAGCTTTTAAACAGATCCTAAATAAAGTCAGAGAGCTCAACCAAACACAAGGAGTTTGGAATCCAAGAAAAGACTTCACAAAACAGAAAACAGACAATGACCCACAGAGGTGATGAATGCAAGGGACTCCTTGTGGATACGTCCCTCGCTGGATTCCAAGGGTTGTTCTTTGGGGGTCGCCTCCTTTGGATCCCACTTCTGACGCCAAGGAATGTCAACCTAAAAATGAGGGAAACTGAGTCGAGCTCAAAATTGTCAAAAATATGAGTTTATTTGGGTATAGCAGAGGAACTGGAATTCAGGACCTGCAGACTGCAGCAAGCTACCGGTGAGCCTGCTGAGGGTTTGGGGCGGGCTATATTAATGGGCAGGGAATGTGAATTGGGGAGAGTTCAGTTAGCATCTGTTAAAATAATAAATAATCAGAAACCAGCTTTGCAAATTCCCCAAGCAGACAAAAACAGTCCAGCATACAAATAAAGCTCAATTCAGGTTATTCTGTGAGATCAACCCACCCTGGGCCATTTCTTGTTCATGTCTCTGGAAACCGTAAGCAAACATTTTCTGAGGTTGGTATGAGGTAACTCCTGACCAACTTCCTCTCTTAAAAGACAATCCCAACATTATCAGTTTTCTGTAGATCAGGCATTTATGGGAAATCTGTCCCTCAGTCCTTAACGTTTTATTTTCCTGAAGGCACATGAGTGAGATTTCCCATTTTATACCCTCTTGTTCCATTTTAGATCGAAATTCTTTCACAATTTAAAAACCAATTTGCTGATAGTGTTAGGAAAAGGACATGGAAGTCCGTGCTACTTATTTCCTACCGTAGGGAAGCTAAGCTAGATGTGAAAAAGATGTCTTCCCAGCAAACAGACCACAGTAGGTCTCTTTCTCAGTAGACAGGTTTCTGGTTGAGTGAACTGCTATGAAATCACTTTCTAATAATCTAATTCAAAGCTTTTGATTTTCTAATATCTCCCATTTGAGAAAATTGGCATGTCATAATTTCTGAAAGATCAAATGTTTGCTAATACCACTGAAGGAGCCGATTGCCCAACTTTTTCTTGCACCAACTCCTACCTCCCCAAGCTGGGCATTTGCTTCAGTGGACAGGGAAGTCGTAGCCCAGATATCAACAAAGACAGAGTTGTGCACTGAAAATAGGGTGTATCAGAGCCACAATCACTTTAAAAATCTCACATTGTTATTCATCTGCCCCATTTTCCACAAACTGTTTTATTAATGGAAGCTTACCAGTCGTTTCCATTAAGTTAAGAGGATTGCAAAGAGACACCTACTTCCTCAGCAACCTTGAGTGAATACACTGTGGCATTACATTAAACATACTCGTATGTGAATAAATGTAGAATTGTCAAATAATCTTTCATTGTTACGCATCAACAGATTTGCCCAGAAAATCACACAAAGCCCAAATGGATAAGTGCGGGCATCGGGCTGTTTAATTTTGTCTTTCTTCTTTTCTGGATTGCTTTAGAAATTTCTGGCAACCCGTATTTTGGATTCCTCCACGAAATTCTCTAGCTTTATGTTTCCGCGATTAACAAGCACCAGTTCCTTGCAGCTGGAGAAAGCTCCACCCATTCGTATCACGTGTCAGCCTTGAGCTGCCCTCCTCCTCCCACCCCTGTCCATTCACAGCGCAGGAAGAAAAGCAGCTGCGCAGGCCCTGGGGTTTCCCTTCCTCTGCCTACTCTTTGCTCTTCATTCCCCGGGGGGAGTTTTCCCGGGTCGGCCTGGCTGCAGAGACCCGGCCCAAACTGGTTACTTTTTTCGTCTTTCTCTCGTTATCAGTTTTGGTTAAAACCCTTTGCCCTTGACGGTGCCGAAGGGGTGACGTCATGCCGCTCTGCACGTGCCTCCATGCGTCTCGTGGCCTAATTATCCCTGAAGAAGGCACAATTAGTTTCACGTGCCCAAAGTCCTCCCACGAAGATATTCATTAGAGTAGGATTCGATTAGAATTTATATAAACATTAAGACCTTCCCACCCCATTTAGGGAAGCAATAACGACGGCTTTCATTTCAGGAACTGGTAACAGACGTGACGGCCAGCAGTCTGGTGAGAAGGGTCAGGTGAGTGAATTCCACAGCGGAAAGCTCTTGGGGGCTTGGAGACTTTTCAGGCCCGAGTCCGTAGAGTCTGTTCTGTTCTCCATTCTCGCCTCGCTTTTATCTTCTGATTTTTGCTTTGCCATTTTATATGCCTGGGATTTTTTTTTTTTTCCTAAAGATTTTATTTATTTAATTGACACAGAGAGACACAGCAAGAGAGGGAACACAGGCAGGGGGAGCGGGAGAGGGAGAAGCAGACTCCCGCTGAGCAGGAGATCATGACCTGAGTGGAAGGCAGACGCTTAAGGACTCAGCCACCCAGGCGCCCTAAGCCTGGGATGTTTTTAAGGGGCAAAGGTGATGGACCAAGCATTGCTATTGAAGGATGTCAATGCTGAAAAGTTGAATTAAGCTTGTAAATTTATTTATTGGATATTACTGTTTGGGAACAGGATTTTAAAAAACCCAACTATTCAAGACATTGCTTATTAACAGCAGTATTTCCTACCCCCCCCCCCCCCCCCGCATTTCAGGAAGGATCCCCTTTATTTGGCAAAAGATTTTATAGGCTTTTTTTTTTCCCTCCCATGACTGATCTAGTAGTCCCTTAGGCAAGCATGACTCTTACTTGGTTCTGCTCAGAAATTTGGCAAAAGGGTATTTTCCAACATCCACATTAACAGGTAATTGGATTTTAAGCAGAACTGATTTTGATCCAAACCCAAGATTGGAAGGAATCTCAAAGGTCATCTAGTTTAATACCTATTATAAGCTTTAGTT
The DNA here is from genome assembly GCF_011800145.1 of Mirounga leonina. Lineage (NCBI taxonomy): Eukaryota > Metazoa > Chordata > Mammalia > Carnivora > Phocidae > Mirounga > Mirounga leonina. The sequence goes on from NW_023270447.1 coordinate 19,072,794, forward strand.
CTTTCTACAACATATTCGCTTGGTTTGTTTTTATTTTTCCTTTCAACCCCTACCACTTCTCCAACTTTTTTCTGTGAAGATAAAGGGAAGGAAAGAGATACTGCAGGATTACAGCATTTTTGGATGACTCTTGACTTCCAGTTTTAATGGAGTTAAATTTATGTGGTCAGATCCTACCACAAAAGAAACTGAGACTTTTTGTAAAGATTATTAAAATAACTTTACTATTGTAAAAGTAACGCATGCTCACCGTAAAAAAATTTATAAAATACTGAAGAGTAGAGAGAAGAAAAAAAAGTCCATCTTCTGTCACTCAAAGAAAACCACTACTAATATTTGATTTCTTATTTCTAGATTTTTGCTGTGAATTTTTATATGGTTATGATCTATTTCATCTGGGATATCATTTATATTTTTCCCATGCAGTAGGAGTATTTCTCTGTATTATTTAAAACTCTTTGTAAGTATCATACTTGATATATGTATTCTCTTCCATAAACGTGTCACAATCAAGTCAACTCTTCTACCATAGCTGGGCATTTAAATTGCTTTCCTTAATTTGAGCTAAATAATGCTGAAATGCACATGAAAGCAAGATCTTGGAGATTGGGTTCTAGATGTTATTTGCTGTATCACATTATTCTTTATCTTGTTTAGGGTAGTGGCAGCAATGAAATAGCAAGAGGATCAGATCAAGAGGGGAAATGAGTTCCTTCCTGAGCAAAGGTAGTGGTTTCAGTGAATCGTGCAGTCAGCCCGTATATGCTGTGGCAAAATAAGTGAAGAACACCACTTACCATTTTTTAAAATGTGTATTTTGAGTTTCCCTGACTTTGGGTATGAATTTGGCAGCCTCCTCCTCAGAGAAGGAGACTTGCCTGACTGAAGAGGGAGGAAGGTTAGGTCTGCTCCGATTTAGGTTGGTAGCATGTTGCCCGCCTCGCTTGCCCTACTGTTTCCTGGGCTCCAGCTATTCTGTGGGTAAATAGAAGGTTTTGCCTTCTAGGGCTGTCCATCTGGCACCTTTCATCAGAACTAAATTCAGGTTAAAGAAAAAAGAAACATAACCCACAAAGAAATTTGAGGGTGGGGGTGGGGGCTGAGGAACAGAAGGAAATAGCAGTAGTCTACCCTTTCATTTACATGACACACATTAACCGTAACAGAGAAGTTCCAAGAGAATTGTCTTGTTCTCTTGTCTCCAGGAGCCCATGTAGGGCGCTTTAATTGCCACATTTTCAAACCGATATAATGGTGGGGATGTCTTAGTAATTACCTTAATGAGATAACACCTTTCCTTCCCTCAACCTACTCATTATCACGCCTCTTGTTCAAATTTCAACTACAAAGAACTATACTTGTAAAAAAAAAAAAAAAGTCTGAAATGTATTGTTCCAGGTCTCATACCCTTATAATCACATTGCACATATCTTAAAAATATGAAAGAAATAGTACACATAGGCAATTCAAATATGTTAAAGGAAAGGCTTGAGATAAGTAAACTAAACATCTGGGTGCCCTTTAATTATTCTTGGTTGGATTCTTTCTCTTGACCTATAGTGATGCTAAGGTGCCAAAGTGATGAATTTTAAGATGTTGGGTTGTGAAGACGTGCAGCTGCAACACTGATGGATTTAGGAAGGGATGGTAACAAGGTTAGCTGCATGTGAAGTGTGAATTGAGATTTTTGCAAAGAGACTGTGATTGCAGATGGGCATAATGTTGTACCCTTGCATGAAATCTTGCTATTATTGTATAATGGTCAGACAGAGTGTGAAATGACTTATTACTTTTCTTTTATTCTTTAATGAAGTTGGTTAGAGTAGCAGTACTACCGCTAGTCAATAGTGGTAAAGCACACACACAAAAAACTATATGACAGGTGCTGACATATTCAATATTTATTTAGTTTTGACTTTTTTCCCCTAATTTTCATGAATATCCATATGCAAACACAAGCATCTCTTTATCTATATAGACCAATTTGCACTGATTTACGAGTCTGCACTTACCCTTATTCTCCTGTATAAATATCTATACAAGCCCCTGATGTGAATAAAAGATTGCGATGTCCGTGAAAATTTCATAGCACTCTTAAATGTTTGAAAATGCTGTCATGCTTTGGGGCTGATTTCTACATGGAATTCAGATTTGAAAACTCTAGTTGGAGTTATGTGGGTAACGTGAAATATCAGTTTATCACTGCGGTGACTAGAAATGCTTTATGGAACAAAACATAATAGAAACCCATTTCGAGGCACACTCTCTAACATGCTGAGTGACGGGGGAGATCAAATTATGGTTCTTCTGTTTTGTAATATAGAGTACGTATCTTTCACTATATCACAGCGACCATAATGTAAATGTTTCTTCACTTCCCAGTATCAGCCTCGCAGAAAGATAATACCTTAGGCTTTACAAGTCAAAGGGAAATAATGCTATGATGTTAAAAACAAAACAAGGCAAACAAAAACCCCTCTCCGTCTGCAATCAGTCTTCTGGTTCCAGATGCTTGTGTCAGAAACATTAAGAAATATGAATTTAAAGAAAAATCTGGGGGGCAGCTGGCTGGCTGGCTCAGTTGGTAGAGCATGTGACTCTTGATCTCAGGGTTGTGAGTTCAAGTCCCACGTTGACCGTAAAGCTTACTTAAAAAAAAAAAATTTGGTTTTGGAGATGAGGGATATTATTTATTATAGAATGACTTTTTATGTGGTCTAAAAAATTTGTAATAATTCTTTTTAAAAATTTTATTTTAATCCAGTTAATTAACATATAGTGTATTATTTGTTTCAGAGGTAGAGTTTAGTGATTCGTCAGTTGCATATAACACCCAGTGCTCATTACATCAAGTGCCCTCCTTAATACCCATCACCCGGTTACCCCATCCCCCAACCCATAATAATTCTTTTTTTTAATTTTTATTTTAATTTTTTTCAAGAGAGAGAGAGCAAGAAAGAGTGCATGCATGCACGTGAGCTGGGGGGTGGGGGGCATAGTGAGAGGGAGAGAGAGACTCCTAAGCGGGCTTCACGCCCAGGCAGAGTCCGATGTGGGGCTCTATCTCGCAACCCTGAGATCATGACCTGAGCCGAAATCAAGAGTCAGATTTCTGACGCTTAACTGACTGAGCCACCCAGGCACCCTGATTCATAATAATTCTTAATGCATTGGTTTGATACCCTTGATATGAATAAGAAGTGTTTAGAAAAGACAGAAAAATGTTTTTAATATATCCCCTTAAATTTGAAAATTTAACATTCTAAAAGAAATCTTAATTCAATTTGTTTGCATATTTCATATTGTTATATAGTTAAACTCTGATATAATAAAAACTCCTGTTCTGTGTTTGGAATATACTGAGATTCAGTTGACATTTTTCAAATCAGCGCAGATCAGCCCTTAGAAACAGAACAGTTGGCTTAGAAAAACAATGTTTAGTCTTGTCCCTCAGCACAAATTTATTGACCTTTCTCCCACCTTTTCTTTGGCTCAACTTGCTTCATAGGCAGAAAGAATTTCATGACTATGTAATTCCTCATCATTCCAAAAATAGAATGACTGAGTATTTATTTGGATGAAATCTGGGAATATAACATATATACTTTTTTTTAAAGCATTTTATGTATGTATGTATGTATGTATGTATGTATGTATGTAACAGAGAAAGGGGGGAGGGGCAGAGGGGGAGGGAGAGGAAGGGGGAAAGGATCCCAAGCAGACTCTCCACTGAGCATGGAGTCTCATAAGCCTGAGATCATGACCTGAGCTGCAACCAAGAGTTGGATACTTAACCAGCTGAGCCACCCAGGTGCCCCAGTATATACCATACTTTTAAAAAATTTTCTTTTTATGGACAAATTTATCTTCCACTAGGAGCCTCTTGGCGTGACTTTAGTCTAAGACTGAGTGGAATGAGAGTTGGAGTTTCTCAAGATTGTTTGAAGAATACATATAGTGAGGGACTTGCACTTACGAGGTATCTTAACCCCATGTATTTGTGATGTTAGTTTCAGGAAAGACGTGCATTCCCACTGCTTATGTGGTCACTTGGCCACATCTATAGAAAACACAACTTTGGAGTGCCTGGGTGGCCCAGTTGTTAAGCGTCTGCCTTCGGCTCAGGTCATGATCCCGGGGTCCTGGGATCGAGCCCCGCATCGGGCTCCCTGCTCAGCGGGAAGCCTGCTTCTCCCTCTCCCATTCCCCCTGCTTGTGTTCCCTCTCTCGCTGTGTCTCTCTCTGTCAAATAAATAAAATCTTTAAAAAAAAAGAAAAAAGAAAATACAACTTTTGGGTTTTCGGCAGCTGTAATTAGTTACCCTCTTTATTCTGTATTCCCTGGAGAGAAGTACTGTGACTGGCACGCAGTCTACTAAGATCGGCCCTTCTGTAATTATATGAAAACAAATCTGTGTAAGAGAATCCATTATGTGACTTGGGTGAAAATCTGATCTACTACCTTCTCAATTTCACATTTTTTTAAAAATTGGCTGAGCTGCATCAGTTGCAAGTTTTTAGAAATCTTCTCCACCTTAACACCAGTGTTGTAAAAACACTGAATACTTCCTCATTAAGAAAAGGTTTCAGCCTACCATGAATACACAGTATGGACATAAACATTTATTTCAACTAATTTTTCAGTTGATGGCCTTACCCTTGAAGTTTTCTTTCTAATTGCATTCTAGGATGAGAGATATTGGTCTTTATGTTTGAAAGTGCTTAATGGTAGTTTTCTTTAGCAAGATGAGCAATATTCCTTGTGGATTGGTCCACGGAGTGATGAAATGAAGCTCTCAAGTCTCTAATTAAAGAAAAGTGTCATCACATCTCTTTCTAAGTGCTGGTTTCTAAATTCTGGATTGTTGTCAAGAACGTTAATCTGTGCATACTTCCTGATCATAGTTAGTGAATTAACATCTAACGTTATTCTCAGTATGTGTTATAAATATACCTTTTTGTCTCCGGTCCCTAGGTCAGGGCCTAGTGTAAAGTAGGGACTCAAAAAAAAAAGTTTATACAATTGAATATGAAGTCATTGATTAATTAAAAACAGTAAATCCAAGTGATGTTTGCAAGTTGAAGTGTATTTCTTGAAGGGAAGAACCATGTCTGGTCTTCCATCGTGTTTTAAGTACTTAGCATAATCTAGGGGTGTAGTGGTGAGATAGTGCAAATTTTCAAAAATCTAATTTTAATTTTCAGGTGGTGTTTGGCTAACAGCTCGTAGAGGTCAATAAAAAGAAAGCACCTGGTAAAATTGTACCAGTTACAGGACATCAGCTTATTCTTGAACTAATTGTACTTCTGGCCTACATTTTATTAAACTCCCCCTTTTATCATCGCTCCAAAGTAGTTACTTGACTCACTAGACTTACTTGTTGTTGCTGATAATATGTAGCAAGTAGAGAAAGGCAAAAAATACTTCTCTCCCAACTCTTTTCTAAAAATGAGCCTCTTTAATAGGGATAGGAGTGAAGGCCGATGTCAGGAATTGATTCCTCTTTCCATTGGATCCTGTATTCTAAATTGTACTGGTTCGTAAATTCAGGCAGCTACATAAGCTAAGAAAAGGAATACAGAGACCTTTAGCTTATTAACAATATTCTTAACAGGGTAATGACAACTGGGAAAATAAATTGAGTTGGCAATTTAATAGGTATAATTCAAAGAGTAAACAGAAGCAGCTAAATTTCATGGTTAATAGTAGTACTATTGAAACAAGGCTGTTGGAAGACACTGTTAATGAAAACAGTGACTTTCAAAATGAAGCTACGTTTAGCAACTATTTTTCACTAGAAGTATTTGGCATGATGTTTGGGCTCAAAATTACTATTCTGTATTGCTTAATGCACTGTTAACTGGAATCTGAAATGTGCGTGGCAGGAGAAGAGAAAAAACTGATGCTTTTTCATGTAAGAAAGCTCACATCTAGATTCTCTTTGTATTTTACTACACCCATATTTTAAGATGCTTGGAGAACCAAAGCATACCAGTCGAGAAAAATCTGTAACATCTTGTCAAGTATTATTTATGTATTATTATTTTGTTGGAAAAGATGTGAAAATACGAAGAATTAGAAAACAGAACCGCTAAAATAAGTTATAAAAGAAGCACATCTCAAAAAAGCACACAAGGGAATAACAATGTCATGACAACACATTTTCAGTACTCTAAAAACAAATTCTGTTGGATGGTTAAACCCTATTAATTGGGTATTTTAGCTACTTACCAAAGGAATAAGACTGGAATAAGTAGCCTTTACTTCTGAGGTATCAATGGAACTAGTGTTATTTTATTTGGTGATCTTCTAGTTCTATTAAGCTACAGATCTTACGGAAAGAGTGAAGAACATGTGGAGTGAATGTATTATTAATGTATTATTGTATTTCGTATGGCGATTTCAAATTTCCTAGATACTTTCAGTACCAAGGTATTTGAGGAAAAAATTGAAGAAACAAGTAGGAACTTCAGAGACTTGATAACTATGCCCAGAGTACTACAATGATTCATAAATCACAAGAGAGCAAGGCTCCAGTGGATCATACTTTTTATTGTACAAATGGGATTAATATTGCATGTCATAGATACAACATGTTTAGAACAAAGAAGACCACATGTCTCCCTCCTACTATGTTAAGGCTTAGGAAAAACAACATTAGAATATTTTTTAAGCTTCCAAATTAAAAAGAGACTAATGGTCATTACTGTCCAAAGATGGAGATAAATTTGGAATTATTTTAGTTCTTTTCTTAGGGTGCTGAGGTCTACTCACACTGCAACTTTGATATGATTCATATTTATTGCTTGTGAAACACTGAAATGTGTGATCACCTTTTCAATTTAGAAATTGTCTTGCTGGCATACAAACTTCGAGACTATCTGTCCCTTGACTAAGTTCTAATTCTAGGAATGAAGCAGATCCTCAAATATTTATTTGCATGCACTTCCTAGATACCTCTGTAAGATTGCCATACTCCTAAACCACAGGTGAAGTATGAGTTGTTGGACAGCAAGGAGCATGGCTGGGTAGATTACTGCATGAGTCCATATGTGGCACTTGAGCCAGTTCCTGGAATCAGTCTACATTTTCCATTCTGTATGTCAGTGCCTTTTCTCGCTTTTTTTTTAATTTAAAGATTTATTTATTTATTTGAGAGAGAGAGAGAGAGAGAGCGTGAGTGAGCAGGGAAGGGGCAGAGGAAGAGGGAGAGAGAATCCTCAAGCCGATTCCCCACTAGTGCAGAGCCCCATGCAGGGCTTGATCCCAAGATCCTGAGATCATGACCTGAGCCGAAACCAAGAGTCAAGACGCTTAACTGACTGAGCCACCCAGGCGCCCCTCTCTGCTTTCTCCTTGTTTTCTTGTTTCCTTTCTCCTCCTGCTCTTTCTACTCTTTTTAAATCCATTTTACCTCCATTTAGTACTTTTGCCATTCTTTTGTATAAGATATTTGATTACTTGTCTGTTTTTCTCCTTAGACTGTAAGCCTTTTGAGGACATATAATACACATTTAAGAAATTTCCTCAGTGCCTGTCTGAGATGCTCAATAAATGTTTATTGAGCTCCCGCAAACTAATATTCTTATCTTGCAAATAATGTATGAGGCTGTCAGGGTTATTAAACTCTAGAGTAGGGATTTTTTTTCATCTTACTATGTGCATATACGAATTTACATTTCTAAATATTTAATTTAGACATAATATGTAAGGGTGATTGGTTGGGATTATCAACACAATGCTAATGCATATAATATTAAATGTTTGGCAGGTCAGAGTCCCCTGCACAGCTTCTTATTTACCAACTGGGGCCTGTGGTTTGTGAAGATTTTTCTCCAAAACAAGACTGGAGATTAATCCTCTGTTTCTTTTCAATAGCAGCCAAGAAAGACTGGAATATAGGATCTCAGACAGGGAAATTGGAGCTGTGAAATCTTATGAGCTAGCTCTTTTCTAAAAAAAATATTCATAATACATGTAAGTATGTGTATACATACAATATAAATATATGGTACAAATATATAAAATAATATTTAATATATATAATGTATATAACTATACATAATTTTGGAGAGGGCAAGAAAGAGAAAGATGTTTCTCATTCATAGGCTTTGGGAAAATTTAATAAAATTTATTGGTGAAATGTCTAATAAATGTAAGTGTTGGCATTGACCAACTATTTTGACTATGTATTCTGGCTATTATGAAGTCATTTGTGGTATTTATTAAAATGCTCTCTTGGCTCCCAGTTTATTACTGGTTCATCTAATTTGAAGGGATAATTGGACAGCTCTGATAGATGAATATTAAAATGTGTCTGCTTTCCTTATATGTTCTGCGAGGGTTCTGTCCAGTGTTTCTCTTTAATGCCAAACGACCAGGGAATCTTGGCAAAGAGAGTCTCCAGGCTTTGGCAATAGAGGATGGGCCTACATTTTCTCAACTGCCCAAATACTCTGTGACTTTCGGTCTCAGCAGGCGTCCTCTTCTTTCCCATAGCAACAGTACATTTGGGGGATTACTGTGTGTTTTTTCTCCTCCCTCCTGTGGGAGAATACCACTATTTCTAAGCTGGGATAAATCAGGTCACTGGCTAGAATTCAGTATGGCCCTGTTCGATGCTGTTTCTAGAGTTTGATACAGGCCTTCTTTTGGCAATAGAGGGGAAAACAGAAGCAAATTCAATATAATGTCAAGTTCAAGCTTGTATTTTCTTTTCCTGTTGGGGGTGTGTGTCAAAAATGACATTTCTCCTTTACAAAATCAACATAGATACAATAGTATGTCAAGAACTAATCCTCAAACTTAAGATCATATCCATAGAATACTTTTATTAAATCAAAAATTTACAGTGGATAAAGATCAGATACCTTAAATGATACACGGACGACTTTTTTTAGAGGACGTCACTGAAAGCATTTTATGGTATATGGATTGTTTTACTGTGAACATTCCCAGTGATTGGTACAAACCTTTGCCAATGAATGACAAATTTACATACACATCATGTCAGCCAGCAATATTTTGCGGCTTTAATTGCTTTAGCTTCAGGCATTCCATGTCAAAATAGAGTGTTTAATGTCCTGCAAGTTGCTCTGTTTCTTTGCAACGTTAAATTTATTCTGTAATTTGCCTGTTTTCTTTCTAATGCATTGTCCATTAAGTCCTTTAATAATTTATAATAGAAGACATATGATGCAACTTTAAATAGCATGTGCAGCTTCCTTTTTAGAAAGTTCTGGGGAACACTGCATCAGAAACTAATGATGTACTCTATGGTGGCTAACGGAACATAATAAAAAAATAAATAAAAGAATTGGGTGTCAAGAAGACCAGAAGACCTGAAATGAGTTTGCATAAAGTGTTTACTCCTACTTATATCTCAGTTAAAGAGATCCTCTTTTATGTTGTTAAAGTTTTGTCTTAATGTGAAGCATTCTATTTATACTAGTAGATATGTAATATTATACTAATTTTTAATTTTAGGTAAAGTAGTATTTTTACTTTAAAAAACTCCAGGTGGGCAATAAAGAATCCATTAAAAGGAAATGCATATTATTCTATGCAGCCAAGTAATTTTAATGATAAAATTGATTTTATTCAGCAAAGTCTGAGAGAATGAATGAGACTATAAAAAGTTATCTGTGACCATTTAGTTAAGCCAAGTTCAAAAAGGTGTATCAGCACAGAAACACAATGTTTGATGTGCCTTTGGTTGTTATAGGTTTCAAGCATATTGAAAAAATAATCTTCAGCTTACATTATATCTGAGTGTTATCATTTTTAAAAAAATTTATTTATTTAAGTAATCTCTACACCCAGAGTGGGGCTCGAACTCATGACCCCAAGATCAGGAGTTGCACCCTCTTCTGACTGAGCCAGCCAGGCACCCCTGAGTGTTAACATCTTTAATGGTTAGAGTTTTACCTGATGTCCCTTTGTAAAGAATGACCTTTTCTCAGTTCCTGTTTCTGATGTGGTATTGCTCTGTGCATGTATATTGTATCTTAGGTATTAAAATAGCAAAACTCAGATAAATGTATAAAAGCTAAAGAATGTCAAACACCTCTTCTTCTTTATGATTATTGCTAAGTTCAAAGATAGCCTATTCTTTAGTTATGTAGTATATGATCATTTAAAATAAGTTTCAAATGAATAACAATAACACCTTCCTCAGTATATAGTCAATGTCTCCCTGCTCAAAGTAGCGTTAGAATCTTAAAAGACCAAAAAGGATTTATCTTTTCTGTTTTTTTAAAAAGATTATTTATTTATTTATTTATTTGACAGAGAGAGACAGAGAGGGAACACAAGCAGGGGGAGTGGGAGAGGGAGAAGCAGCTTCCCGCGGAGCAGGGAGCCCGATGTGGGGCTCGAACCCAGGACCCTGGGATCATGACCTGAGCCGAAGGCAGACGTTTAACAGCTGAGCCACAGGCGCCCCTATCTTTTCTGTTTTGAATACTAATATTTGTCAAGGTGAAAAGTTCCATTTAAAACTTGAAAAATGAAAATTTAGATATCCACATGTTATAAAATTATCTTTAATAATACCCCCCTCTTGTGCCTTCCTCTAGTCAGGAGGGTGTTTCTTCAATGATTGTATTTATGATCAAGTTCCCACAGTGCCCTTGGGCGAGTTTAGCTATAATTGGGCTATTGGGCCTTTGTGATCCTTAAAACAGATTCAGACAATTATATAACTGGTGTCTTAAGAATTTTGGAGGGCTATAGGAATGACTGGGTGGCTTGGTTAAGCATCTGCCTTCAGCTCAGGTCATGATCCCAGGGTGCTGGGATCGAGTCCCACACTGGGTTCCCTGCTAAGTGGGGAATCTGCTTTTCCCTCTGCCTCTGCCCCTCCCCCTGCTTGTGCTCTCTGTCTCTCTCTCTCTGTCTGACAAATAAATAAAATCTTAAAAAAAAAAAAGAATATTGGAGCGCTGCAGTAATTTCTAGTCCTATCTTACCTAACGATATATTCAAAGCTTTTCATAAATTTTTTTTAAAAGTTTTATTTATTTATTTATTTATTTATTTATTTATTTATTTGAGAGAGAGAGAGAGGGCCCTTGCAGGAGTGTGAGGTGGGGAGGTGGGGAGGAGGGGCAGGGAGGAGCAGAGGGGCAGGGAGAAGAAGAGTGAAGGAATCCCAAGCAGACTCTGTGCTGTGTGGAGCCTGATGGGGGCTCCATCTCAGAACCCATGCTATGCCCTGAGCCAAAAGCAAGAGTCGGCCACTCAACCGACTGAGCCACCCAGGTGCCCCAAGGCTTTTTATAACTTTGAACTCCTAGAGAAAAGCATATTGTCTGATTAAATAATCTCCAGAGATATTTAACCCAAGGTTGATACCATCTCTTGATAGTTCCTCATATGGAAGAATGCTTCACACTTCAATGGTATTTGTGAATCAACCATAATATTTATTGTGGGATTTAAAAATAATGTATGATGACACTATATTTGAAGTATTTGAGCATCTTCAAAAGGCTTACCTCGAATGGCTTTACCTTTAATATTTCATATGTGGGGATAGTATCTTTTTTTTAAAAGATTTTATTTATTTATTTGAGAGAGAGAGAGGGACGCCCAAGCAGTGGGGAGGGGCAGAGGGAGAGGAAGAAGCAGGTTCCCTGCTGAGCAGGGAGCCCGATGCAGGACTCCATCCCAGGACCCTGAGATTCATGACCTGAGCCGAAGGCAGACACTTAACTGACTGAGCCACCCAGGCGCCCTTTGTGGGGGTAGTATCTTAAGGGAAAGGTTGAACGTCGAGTGCATATTTTGAGTTAGTAGGGTTTTCCCCTGCTATAAGCTTAGTTGATCACTTATCAAGGAAGTACCTTTTTTTTTTTTTTTAAGACTAAATTAAAAGAAAATACATGTGTGGAAAAATAACAGTATACCATATGTGGATTTGGTGGGCTCGAATTCCATGCTGACCTAGAATATGAAGCAAGGAACCTGTATCTGCCTTGACCTTTGAAGGCCTGAATTAAGTGTTAACAGGCTTGCGGTTATGAGCTTTTTCAACGTCATGTTCCCCGAACTGCCTGGAATAAATTCAGAAGAGGTAGGAACATACCTTAACCAACAGCAAACTCCTTTACTGCATTAGAAGAGAGCATATTTGCATTATCAGGCAAGTTGGGGTTATTGGCAATAACATAGATGTCCTTTCATTTCTCTGTTTATTCCATTTCTGGTGGAAACTATGGCCAGAACATTTTATGAAGCAATGTTGAGATAAATGTGGCCTAGCAATTCTAAGAGGAAACTCCCTGCCGCTTGCTGATTTCAGAATGTCTAGGGTAATTAGAACAGTCTTCCACCAAAAAAGGAGCAAGCCATGTAAGTAAAAATCGCTTATTCTTCTGCTTGCTTCTCCAGGCCTGTGCCTTTTTTTCCTTGCTATCTTTTTGGAATCCTAAGGAATAACGTGATACTCCATCACATGCCTGGGGTGGGGAGGGTGCAGGAAGGGTGAGGAGAGTGGTGCTTGTGGCTACGTTTCTGTATTGAATTTAATTTTTCATTGATAATTAGACTCTCAAAGCCACCTGATATTTTTGACCAGCAGGAAACAAAAGCCCACTGATTGACTCAGGGGATGCGGGGGAGCGGCCCCCACTGTGCTCACACAGCTTCTCCACAAAGACTAAAAACAAGAGCTGTGGCAAATTGGATCACCATGCAAGTTCCAACTGGCCCATTGTGTACAAGTAGTAAATTGGGAGCTGATATTTCTGAGAACTATTTATTAGCAAAGCTTGGTGTTTTACTCCCTCCCTCCCCCACCCACCTCCCCCCTGCCTTTAGTTGTTTTTTTCTCTTTTTCTTTCTTTCTTTTATTTTCAGCAAATTGCTTTTTACCAAGTTAAGTGAGCAATCTAAAGCACTTAACAAAAAACTCAGATAATTATCCAAAGAGTTGTCCAGACTAGAAACGTACTGATGATTTGTGACAAATTGAGTAAAATTTTTTTCAGTAATCTTAACAGGTATTTATGTGTGCATAATTGCACAAAAGGGAAAAATGGAATGGCATTTGCAAGAGTTTACTGAAATGCAAGCAAATAGAAAAAATTCTAAAATTCAATCCTATTGCTGCATATATTAAGATTTGTAAATGAACATGTCTCAGTGACAGCTTCTGGTGGAGTGATCAGTTCTAACCATTTAGTACAAAAAAGGTGCGAAAATACTAGCCTGTGGCCACTTAGCAGAAATTGTAGTTATACAAGCCTAGACCTGCATGTCTTACAGAAGAATTGATAACTCTGGAGTTTTTTCAATTTGAGTAATACAGAGAGGGGAAAAATGGAGTCTGTTTCATTAGTTGCTTATATATGTTCTATCTTTGAGAATTTTAGCTTTCATTGAGTTGGGAATATGGTATTTCTACTACCAATATCCTAGAGAAAATGTATACAGAAGGTTGTATGACTGCAAAAATAAATAAAGTTTCTATTAATCTTTCACAGCAAAGTTTTCGAGATGATACCAGCTCATTTTATGGGTACTTCTTCATGTGATCTTTTATGGACAGTACTACATATAGTGCATTTTTGTTTCTGTGTGTTCCATTTGCCACCAGTGTGTAATTAATTCTATGACTTAATGAACTGATCTGGTGAGAAGAGCTCAGACTAACATGGTTAAATCCTGGTGTTCCAGCCAGGGAACATCATGAAGACTCTCACAGGGAGGGTGAAAGCAAGTTCTGGTCATAATTTTGTATCTGAGTGTTACTACTCAACCATCAAATAGTAAGAAGTGCCTGTGGTGTCCAATAATGTATTAGGTGTTGCAGGTGATGAAAAAAGTATGATGCTTGGTTTCAGACATTCAGAAGTTTATCATTTAATAGGTAAACAGAAGTTACCAACAAAAGCAATTAACAAACTATTCAATTACGGAGTTGTGAATATAATATTGCAGAGCTATGGACATTTGAATGCCTATTTAAATATTCTTCTAGAAAGAATTGAAGTCTAGCCTTTCTTAACCTGCTAGCTAGCATAAGGGGGGTGGGGTTATTGTGCCTCAGAAAATCATAATAGAATTCAAAGGTATCGTAACAATTTTTTTGTTTGTTTGTTTAGAAAAAAATTTCATTTGATTCTTGGAGACCAAAGCGGACAATAGTGACTCAGGATTCAGGGACAATGAACAATCTCAAAGACAAGGGGGATGTTCTTGGAGTATGGTATATTGTAGAAAACTATTCAGTTTTTGTCATCACAGGTTTTTTTTTTAATGGAGAGAACTTGAAGACGAGCAAAATGAGGTATATTCATAGTAAGTTCCTGATTGGGTTGCTGTAGGATTAAATGAGATAAGGTATAAGGTGCCTGGCACATACTATGTTTTTAAGAAATATGAGTTGTTTTTAAACTAAAGCTGTCAGGAAAGATGGTAGTTTCTCAGGGCCTGGGAATGGAGAGTGAGATGGAAACAGTGCATGCTTTGGCTCTCTGGGTTCTCAGGGGCTCTGAGGGCCATATATCTGTCCCATGCGACCCTCTTTGCGCTCTCTGGGCCCCGGCGCTCTCCTTACCATCTTAGCGTTGGTTTCTAATATCTGCCCCCCATTCCTATCAACACAGGAAATAGACCGAATTTCCAGGTCCCATGGGCTCTTCCCTGTAGCATTTGACATTTTTGCCCTTCTCTGGGATCTTTAAAAAAAAACCCCACAAACCCTCTTTCCTTGGTTTCTGTAATAATCACTATGTCTCATTTTTCCCACTTTCAGTTTCTTTGATGAATTCTTGAGTTCTCTTCCTCCAAGAGCATGCACATCCCTCACTTTTTTCCCCCAAGCCTGAGTCCTCTTCTCAACCCCCTTTTTCTTTTATTCTATAAAGCCTCCCAAGGAGATTCTTGTCCTCTCCCGCCGTGACATCAGTTCTCATTGGATGCCAAACAGTTCTCCATATCCAGCCCCAGCCTCTCACCAGACTCTAAAAATGCATTTCTGGTTTGTTTTTCCTTATAGCACCTGTAGTTGTCTTAAATGCAATGTGTCCATACAGAATTTATTTTTCACTGTATTCCTTCTCCTGTATTCTGTGTTTAAGTTAATGGTATTCCTACCGCAGGGCATTCAGATGTGCCAGTTTGCCTGGGACTGAGGGGTTTCCCAGAACACAAGATTTTCACCACTAAAACTGCCAAAGTCCTGGGCAATCCGGGACTAACCAGACATGTCTGAGTTTTCCTCTACTTTTCCTTTTCCTCATCTCCTACCTTTGAGTCATCACCAAGCTCTGAGTATCATATCTCAGGACTCTGTCTTGAAACCTACCTCTCTTTTTTTATTCTCAATATGACTGCCTGAATTCAGGCCTTTATTATTTCGTATCTGGGGTATTGTAATAGAATCCCACCTGGTATTCTTGACTATAATCTCGCTCGTCTTATACACTGGCAGAGTAGTCTGCATAAATGCAGATCTGATCATCATGGCACTATTAAACAATAAGCCAAAACATTAGG
This sequence comes from Mirounga leonina, assembly GCF_011800145.1. Taxonomy (NCBI): domain Eukaryota; kingdom Metazoa; phylum Chordata; class Mammalia; order Carnivora; family Phocidae; genus Mirounga; species Mirounga leonina. The sequence goes on from NW_023270447.1 coordinate 19,088,299, forward strand.
AAGTGATAAATCCATGGGGAAAATTGAGTTCTGCCATAGATTAGAGGGGTTTGGCTTTTCAACCTGACCACAAGAACCCTGTGACTCTGCAAGGGACTGATTGTAACCTCAGTATAATAAATCTCTGTTAGAGATCAACACAATTTTCTCCTCAGCTTCTGGATCAATTTTTCCCCTCTGCCTGGACAGTAGTGCTTGCTTTTTAAAAATTGCTGTGGGAACATCAACTTGTATTAGAGTTGAATCAAAATAAGACCAAAAAAATTCTGTGATTATCTGTATACAAAGAACTAGGTATTAGTGATAGGGAAAGGAGATAAGAAAGAGAAAATACAAATTTTAATCAAGAGACAAGTTAGAAATTTTGCTGCTTATCTTAAACACACCCAAAGCAGCTCACCTCTGCACACCCTACTCTAGGACCTCTCTCTTGCTTAAACTACAGTCTTACTAGTGGCGACATCATTTTTTTGCTCACTAATAACATGCTCCTTCATTGTATCAAGTACATAAACTTGGAGTGAGTGGGGGGTTTTAAGTATATCCATAAAGTCCATAAAGTCTTTGATACTCTTTTCTTTTAAAAGATTTTATTTTTTTATTTTCAAGTAACCTCTACACCCACCATGGGGCTTCAACTCATAACTCCAAGATCAAGAGTTGCTCGCTCCTTCGGCTGAGCCAGCCAGGTGCCTCAAGTCTCTGATATTCGACCCTATAAGATATGGAGCTCAATTCTCTTCCTCTTGAGTGTGAACTGGACTTAGTGACTTGCTTCTAATGAATAGAGTATGTCAGGGGTGACATATGTGTGTCTACTGAGACTAAGTCATAAAAGGCATTGTGACTTCTTCCTTGCTCTCTCTCGGATCACTCATCCCTGGGGAAGCCACCTTGCATGTTATGAAGATGTTCTCCTTATGGAGCTATCTACACAGGGACGCACTGAGGTTTCCTGAGCACAACCAGCGCTAACTTGCCAGGTATGTGAATGAATTATCAGTGTGGAAGCAGATCTGCCTGCCCCAGTCAAGCCTTCAGCTGACTGTAGCCTTCATCAGCGTCTAGACTGCAACCTCATGACTAACTCTGAACCAGAACCACCCAGCTAAGCTGCCCCCAGATTCCTGACCCATGAAACTGTATGAGATAATAGGTGTTTATTATTGTGAGCCACTAAGTTTTGGGGTAATTTATTATGCAGCAATAGGTAACTAGTAGAGTAGTTTTGTTTGATCCTTTCTCTCCTACTTCTTTCCTTTTGGCCCTTTTCCCAAAGATTCAGACCCTCAGATCATAATACATTTTGCTGATTCTTCTGCAAAGAAGCTATATTCTTTACCCCTCACTGTATTTCCTACTCTGTTATGTTCCTTCATCTCTGAAATCTTGACTTCCCATCCACTCATTCTGAGGGTCTGCCCATCCTCCACTGTACAGAGATCACTCTCCATAGGTCTCTTGCATTTTGTAATATCTTCTGAGCAGAAAGACTAACAGCCTTTTTGTTCTGGCTGGCCTTTCCAAGGCTGCAGGTTTGCTTACTGTTCAGTATAATAAAATAATGTCTTCCAGGGCACCTGGGTGGCTCAGTTGGTTAAGCATCTACCTTTGGCTCAGGTTCTCATCCCAGAGTCCTGGGATTGAGCCCTGAGCCAGGCTGCCTGCTCACCGGGAAACCTTCTCCCTCTCTCTCTACTCCTCCCCCTGTTTATGCTCTCTCGCTCCCTCTCAAATAAATAAATCTTTTATAAAAACTGGTATCTTCTTCTGGCGCAAAGATCAGACAGGCTTACTTATTGCCCATTATAGAAGATTTGGGTTTCATGAGGTCAGTATTCCTCAGCTGTGATGCAAACCTACCGTATCCCTCATCAGGATTCACTGAGGCCATTCTCTGTCACCCCTGTGGCATTTGGAGTGTAGGGGTAACCAAACCAAAATGATGCTCAGGTAGCTGGTTGTGCAATGGACAAGTAGGACCTTTGTCTCAGATGCAGGAGCTCATGACTTCTGCAGGCTAACTTGTCAGCTTGCAAGGAAGGTAAAAGCTTAGACTCTTCATAGTTCTTGACAGTTTTAACCCATTCTCCTCAATCCCACCTGAAGTTGTAATCATGCCTCTTTTCTGTTCTCTTATTCATTCGCCAAATGAAAGCGGACTATACGTGCTAAATCTCTTACTGCCGCCCATTTTGATTGCATTTTGTTTTGTTTTGAATACATCTTAGTAAATGCTTCAGGCAAATCTCAAGCACACTCTTCTCATTTCTGCCTTGGAACTCTAGAAGGTGACCATATTTTTGTCTGTTACATCTTCCTCGTATTCTTCTCCACGGAACCATGAGCCTGCCCCTTATAAGATACATGTGTGAAACTTCCTCTTCTGGGAAATAGTTACCCATTGTTCTTTCCCTTTTTCTGATCATCGTCTGAGTCCCCCTTACTCCATCCTTGCTTTCTCTTGCTTCCCTCAAGTACTTAACTCCTCCATGTTAGCCAACAGTAGTTAATGGGAGACATCAATGTAGGTTTTTAAAAATCATCTGTTACCCCCTATAGATGTCTTTTTCCTGTAGAGGGTAAGAAAGCCCTTGAAAGCGGGAGACTTGGCATTTGTTTTCTTAATAAGACATGCAGATCTGGACAGAGTCCGCTTGACATCGTGGTTACTTCCCCATAGCAGGCAGACCCACATTGTCTGGCTTCCTGGGATAATCTGAATCTCATCTGGTGACATGGCCTTGTTTCTCAGACACAGGATTAGAAGTCCTGAACAGGCACTGAAATTGCTCCTGTCCCAAGGAGCAGATGGCCACCCTTGAAACGACCTCTAGCTGCTCCTGCAGAGCCATTCCTCTTTTTCAGCCCAAACCTTTCTTACCAGTCTTAGCCTTTATCCACGACTTCTTACTCTTTCCCTCAGGCTCCTATAGTGTAAGTCGTCCTCCAGAAAAAAAAAAAAAAAAAAAATCACCAAAGCTCTTCAATCTTTTGTCCGTTGAATAACTCTTGAGTTCTCTTTCTTATGCCCTTTAATGCTCTCTCTCTCTGAGATAAGATTGGGCTCCTTGGTTTCATATTCTATTCTCTGTGGGAAAGCATTACAAATAAGAACTAAACAAAAAGTTTTACTCTGAGGAGAATTTGTGTGTGTGTGTGTGTCTCTTCTTTTCTTTTTGAGGTTTAATCTATTCTTGCAAACATAGAATCTTGCTTACTCTGTCCTTCGCTCCTATATATCTGCACTCCAGGAAGTTCAGTCCTTGTGGGCAGATTTGTTTTTTGGTTTTGGGGAACTTTTATATATAGCTTTTTAGAGATCATCTCCCTTCCCCACACCCACTCTGCTGCAGGCTTGTGAACTTGAAACCGCACGTGTGCGTGTGCATGTGTGCGCATGTGCACCCATTAGAAAGAGAAAAAGAGATTTTTCACCAAGCAGCCTCCTTCCGGTGTCCCCAGCTAGTTTTGGAATCTGTGAGTAGGGTGAGGAAGCAGAGGGTGAATTTATCCCCTGATAATTCACATGGCCAACGGCTTCTTGGATTCTGTCAAGTTATACAATAGCAGTTTTCCCTACCAGCTTTTTGACTTGCCATTTTAGAATTTGAACAGTCTTAAGGGCTGATATGTAAATGAGAGATAGGAAATTACGGCTCATTTTTATGTGGTGGCCATGCAATGGGGATTCATAACTACAGACGTTTTATTGATAAAATGAAATAACATATGAAAAATGCAATATACACTTCTGTATTGTCATCTTTTATTATGTATGAAATTGTCTTCAACATAAGTACAACCTGATTAAATGTGATAGACATTTAAAAATCTATGTAAAGTAAAAACAATTCTCTTTACATACACCATCTTTTGTCTAGAGTCTAGCAAATATAGTGCCTTTCATTGCAGGATTTCTGCTTAACCTAATAAACAAAAACAACCAACCAACCAACCAAACAAACAAACCAAAGCAACTACGAATACCAATATCGAATAAAGCATTAAAAAAACAAACACAGGATCACTTTTTTCCTTTGGAAATGCAGAATGAATATTAAAGTTAGTGCCCCTCCCCCCTGCCAAAAACCCCCAAGAAAGTAATCAGCCATCTCCAGGGGTGAACTTTCCTGCTCAGGGGCACACGCTGACTCTAAATCTTCTCTGTGTTCCTGTGGATAGCACAGCACAGGGTCGTACTGAAGACTGTGCCAGATATTACCACCGCAGTGATCCCATGCACGGATGATGTGGGATTTGTTGTCAAAGACCTCTTTGATGGCCTCAGAGCAAGACTTCACTAGGATGCTTGAGAGGAAATCCTTTTGGGGGCGGATAAATTGTTCCACTCCTCCAGCCACACCACAGCGGTCCAATGCAGAGGGGATGACTGTTAGCGTCCTACTGGGGCTTGTCCTTGACTTTCAGCTTGGTGTAGGTATCCTTGTAAAACTCCTGGACTTAATCACCTCATCTTCGTGGGAATATCCCACCTGCCTGCAGCTATTTCAATGGCAAATATCATCAAGAAGAAGCCAAAGAACAATCCCCGCATGCACTGAGCTCTTGCACAGTAGTCCAGCAGCCCAGGAAACCCACCAGCTTCCTGAGGGCACTGGCTGCAGTCAGAATTTATACTTCAGTATGGAAGCTGGAATGATGGTTTTCTTGCTCCAAGATGCTTTTGGCCTTGGATTCAATTCAGAGCTAAGTCCACTGACAAGGAATGCAATCCCGGCAAGCCTGAAGATGAAACTAAATCCAGAGAGCAGGTATTTGAGGCACTTGGTGCCTTTTTTGACTAGCATGGTGAAGGCTGGACAGGCTGGACTCCTGGTGTGGCACGAGGCGTGTGCACGGCCAGGACCTAAGGTGTCTGCGGCTGCCTGAACTTCTTTTTGATACTATTATTCTTTCAAATTGCTATTAAAAACCAAGAAACTCTGTTAAAAAAGTCTTTATCATTTTGGTCTGGTGAAAATAGGATATTTGTTTTTATTGCAGAATTCTTCTTCTCTCTAGACTTTAAAAATATTTTTTACAAGTGATTTTCAGAAAAAAAAGTAGCTCCATACATGTAGGCCGTTTCACTTGACATCTCAATATTTAAAGTTTTTTTCCCCCCGTGGGCCAGATTATTACCTACATTACATACTATGAATTTTCTAGAAGTTACTACATAACTGGCAGAAATATTTGGCTTAAATTACCATGATATGTATCACAATTTCTGCTGGAGACATGCATATATTTTTAGAAATTATAAAATATTTCAAACATACAAAAAATAAAATAACTGATTCCCAGATTAAGCCTATGAACTTTTTCCTATTCATGCTCCAAATTCCATTTCCTCTTCTCCTTCTCTAGAGGTAAACTTAATTTTACTATATCACAGGGGGGTTCCCCGGGAAACAGACTCTGAGACTCTGAAATTTATACGTGGAGGTTTTCTGTGGGGTGCTATCAGGAGACACACCTGTGAAAGGTGGGGAAAGCAGAATTGGGGAAAACTTTAAGCATTTTAATTATATGTCTGGGTGTGGATTTCTTTAAATTTATCCCGCGTGGTTCACTGAGGTTCTTGGATCTGTAAATTTATGTCTTTCACCAAATTTGGGGCATTTTCAGCTATTATTTAAATATTTTTTTGGATCATTTTCTTTTCCTCTCCTTCTGGGACTCCAGCAAGATAAATCTTAGACCTTTTAATATTGCTCCAATACAAAGCCTTGTTTATTTTTTAAAAATTTTCCCTGTTATTCGGATTAGATTCATTTCTACTCTTACTCAGATTGGATAATTTCTACTGATCGATCTTGAAGTTCACTAGCTCTGTTCTACTATTGAGGTCTGTCTGGTGAATTAAAAAATTTCTGTTTTTGTAATTTTTAGTTATAGAATTTTCATTTAATACTAATTTGGTGAAAATGCCTATTAATTCCATTTGTTGCTAGATTGTTGTTTGCCCTTACTTCCTGTGGCATGGTTATAATAATTGCCATAGCTTTTTTTGTTTGATAATTTCAATATTTGGGGTCATCTTAGTGTTGGTGTCTGTTGATTGCCTCTTCTTTTCACTTGTCTACATTTTCCTAGTTCTTTGCACGTTGAGTAATTCTGGACTGTATCTTGGCCGTTTTGAATACTGTGCTATGAGATTCTGGGCTCAGTTAAAATCTGGAGAATGACTTCTGCTTCTCCTCCTCCTCCTTCTCTTTCTTCTCCCTTTTTTCTTCTCTCTTTTTTAAAGCAAGCAGTTAACACTTTGAGATTTAGACTTCAAGTCCTGACCTGGTTTCTGTGGGCTTTGAATGTCAGTTTAGTTTTCAAAGAGTTTGCAGTGCTATTCTGGTTTTCACAGTTTTGCACCTTCCCTGATGGTCTACACCATAGTTCTGTTCTCAAAGCCTTTGTTATGCTGATTCTGGTAGATTTTTTATGCATGTTCAGATTGAGAGTGAGTTCAAGGCTTCATACTGGAGGTTTAAACAATCACTTTCTCTCAGGTTCTTTCTTTCCAGATTTATTCAGTATGTCTATGTTGTCATAGTGTATGTATGTGTGTGTGGGGTTTCCATATTAACTTAGCTTATCATTTTGCCAAAACCAGAATTCTATATAATTTCATTAAGCAGTTTATTACATTCATGTAATTTCTTTATAACAAAATGATGTAATTTTGATATTTAAAAACTTTTATCAAAAGTTCATATAACAGATGATGTTAATGCTCCCCTACTATTTCCTCAGATCCCTTTACCATTTTGTTCATGTTGACCCCCAGAGGTTTTCATTTCTGACAGCCAGCACCTGCAGTGTTTTGTTAGGAAGCTGCTTTTAGGCTGAGTGTCTAGAGTTTGCCTGCGGATACCTGAAGAGTCTGGGAATTTGCATTCTCGGTGGACAGCCCTGCTACCAATGGCCAGTTGGAATGGGAGTTTAATACCCCCTCAGTCCTGATCTGGACAACTCTTGGGTGGAACCTAAACTGCACAGCTCCCTGTTGGAATTGAGTTAAAGTTCTTCCTCACGAGACTTTGCTGAGTTTTGGCATCCTTGTTTGGCTCCCTTAACTTCTCTGCCGACTTCCCCATTTCTTTTTTTTTTTTAAGATTTTATTTATTTATTTGACAGAGAGAGTTACAGTGAGAGAGGGAACACAAGCAGGGGGAGTGGGAGAGGGAGAAGCAGGCTTCCCGCGGAGCAGGGAGACCGATGCGGGCCTTGATCCCAGGACCCTGGGATCATGACCTGAACCAAAGACAGATGCCCAACGACTGAGCCACCCAGGCGCCCCCACTTTCCCATTACTTTGCTGTTTTTTTCTTGGAAAACTTCTTCATAAATAACTTTCATAACAATCGTTGTTCCAAGATCCACTTTTGGGACAGTGTAACAGATTCTAAGATGGCCCTCAAGATTCCCTGGTGTATGTGTCCTGTATTATCCCCTTCTCTTGAGCATGAATAGGGGCCTGTTTTTATGATGAGATAGTCCCTCCCTTAGTTCAGTTACATTATATGGCGAAGGTGATGGGATCATCACTTCTTTGATTGTATAGGACTCAGTTTTAGCACTCTGGAGAGAGAGATTCTCCTGGACTGGAGAGAAGAAAACTGTGATGTTGTGAGAGGGCCACATGGCAAGGAATTGCAGGGCCTCTGTCAGCCAGCAGGAAAGAGGGATCCCAGCCCTGCAATGTAAGGCATTGAATTCCGCCAACAGCCATGTGAGCCTCAGAAAGTCCCACAGCGTGGCTGATCTTCTGATAGTAGAGCACAGTCATAAGTATGGGCTCTGGAGTCCAGCCTATTTTAGTTACAACCCAGTTCTTCCACATTCTTGCAGTGACTTTGGGCAAGTTGGTTAATTTCTCTTCCCTTTCTATTTGTAAAACTGGAATACTAATAGTACTTACTGCACAGGATTGTTGTGCGAGTTTACTGAGTAGCTTTATAGCTTAGAATAATGCATGGCACAAGGAAAAATGCTTTGTAAATGGGAGCTATTATGGTAGGTAATATTACAGAAATACATAAATTATTTAATAATAATAATTACATCAATAGTTATTAGTAAGTAAAATATATTAAATATATCAAAGTATGTTAAGATGTCAACATTTAATGATAAATATATAAAACATATGAAAATATACCAAATATATTTTATAAACTACATGAGTTATTATTAATCACTTCTTTAAATAATGAAATTATTATTAATAGTGGCCACATAGTAGTAATATATTTCTTAAGAGGTGTGGAATTATGACCCCTTCTTCCTATCCCTCTTTCTCTCCAGCCACTCTTCTTGTTTTAGAGCTTACCCATCCTCCTGGGTCCAGCAGAAAACATCTTTTCTAAAAATTCTTCTGTGATTCCACCTAACTCTGAAATTTCCTTAGTATACTTATATTTCTCTTGTGATATTTGTAACTTCTCTCTCATTGTCCCCTGGTTAAAAAGGTCTTATCCTGAATTTCATATGATAGAAACTCAATAAATATTTGTTGAATGGATGCATGAATTAAGAGCATTGAGAGAACTTTCAAGAATCCTTAAGCTATTCACTTACCTTTGTCTATTAATTTCTCACTAGCCACACAGTGCTGTTCTAATTCATAACAGGAGCTCTCAGAATAAAGATACCAACTACACAAAACAGTGTAAGTTTTCAGTTGTTCTTTTTGGAAATCTGTGTTCATGGGGAACCTCTGGCTGTCTTTTCTTGGACAAAATGGTAGTGTGGAGAGTAGCCAAAGGGAGTTGGGGTGATTTGAAAGCATGGTAATGCTAAGTGGAGGCAATGCTATCTCTGTAGGTGGGAATATTAGCAGTATATTTAAAAATGATTTGGGGACTCTTTTAAAAGTGATTTAAAAATTTTACGTCATCTGCCAAAGGCACGCCTTTGGATTGGAAGGAAACGTTTGCATTGTGCACAGTGGAGAATGGTTTTGAGCCTTGCATTTTGGTGCCCGGAAGATGCTAACTTTCTAGGTGGACATTGGAGCATCAGGTGCTTCACCCCAAGATGTCAAGATGAGAAGATCATGTTTTTCCTTGACAACAAGAGTATAGGAATGGATAATATGTTAAATAGCTCTTCCAGGGTATGAATGGTGTGTTTTTGTTACCCAGAACATGTGCTTTTTCTCTTGTACAATGCAAGATAGGTATGGCTGTAATTATCATATTACCTAGCCAGTTAGCTCTTCTGTGAGACTGTGATTATGCAGAGTGTAGAGAGAACTTTATTTATGAACTCATTTCAAGAAAAAAACAAAAGCAAAAAGCTAAGCCAGCACATCATCTAATTCTCAATGTAAAATAATGCAGAAGTGTGGAAGATGAACATCTGATTTGTCACATCTGATACACTAATGTTTTATCCAAAAGGAAGAACACATTGTAACTTGCTCAGTCATCTGCATAAACACCACCTGGCCCTTTACAGGCACCTACTCAAATCACAGGAATCAAGAATGGCAGCTCTGCTCATAGCCTTTTCACTGGTAGAAATAGAAAAATCTCTTTTCTTTTTTAAAAAACAAAGCATTTATGTATCAAAGTAACAACATCTAACACATTTTTTTTTCAACAGCATAAAACCTGGGTGATTAAAGTGAAGCCACTGGAACCTTCCATATTAGGGAATATATGATCACAAATTACCCAGTTTTTGAATGGCTAAAAAAATTCATTATCCTTTAAAAAGAGGGTAGATCAAACTAGTCCTTGTGCAAACCAGACCTTATTATTATTGCAACATGAAGCCACTTTGTCCCCTGGGTATATCACTTAGTAAGTCTTGCATTGGAATAGCTATAGTTTTTAGTGTAAAATATTTTGCCAGAGATGGGAGATTTTTTTCCCCCCTCTGAACTGACACATTCTGGTTGTATGCCTCAGTGATCATACCTTTGTGCTACATTACACACATAGAGTAGAGGTAGCATTCCTTTTCCAGTTGCAATAATATAAAAATGAGGAACCTGGGTCACTAAACCAGTTTGCATGTTTTCAAAGAAAGGGTTCGGAAACACAAATCTCACTCACCTTTACATTTTAGATTCAAGCTGGCTAACTACAAGGTGTCAACTACTTTATTTTTTTCATTGAGAAAACTCTGCCAAAGTGTCGGTGTATTCCTGTCCACAGAGGACAGTTGAGTAAGTTAGTCTTCTGGGTGTACCAGCATCTTTTCATTTTATTTTAAAAAGGAGACTATGGGGGCGCCTGGGTGGCTCAGTTGGTTAAGCGACTGCCTTCGGCTCAAGTCATGATCCTGGAGTCCCTGGATCGAGTCCCGCATCGGGCTCCCTGCTCGGCAGGGAGTCTGCTTCTCCCTCTGACCCTCCCCCCTCTCATGTGCTTGCTCTCTCTCATTCTCTCTCTCTCAAATAAATAAATAAAATCTTTAAAAAAAATAAAAAATAAATAAAAAAATAAAAATAAGGAGACTATGCTCAAGAGTCACTAAGCTCTGCCCTTGGCCCAGTCTGCTATTAAGACTGCCTTTGGGACATCCCTAGACTCCCAAAATTCCTATCTTTTTTTTTTTTTTAAGTTTTTATATATTTATTTGACAGAAAGAGAGAGTGTGTGAGTGCACAAGCAAGGGGAGCAGGAGAGGGAGAAGCAGGCTCCCTGCTAAGCAGGGAGCCTGATGCAGGGCTCGATCCCAGGACCCTGGGATCATGACCTGAGCCAAAGGTAGGTGCTTAACTAACTGAACCACCCAGGCATCCCCCAAATTCCTATCTTTAAATACATCTTTTAAGTCATCTATCATCATCATCTTTTTGACTTTTAAGTCATCATCTACCCTAAAATTCTGCTTGGGGCCACTTGAAAAGTGGCAGTAGCTCATCCATTGGGTTTCTGGATCACATGACCTTAGCTCATGCGCTTATTAGTAGCCTCCTTACACATCTATTTGGTGGTAGGGATGGTTGAACCCCCCCTGTTTTTGATTTAATGCATCATGATATACAGTTTAATTGCCCAGGAAAATCGATGTCAACACAAGGCAAATGTTTAATTTTGTATTCACTGTTCAAGTACGTATTTCATTTTTCTTTTCATGTGACATAGAATCCTATTTTAGGGACTCCTGGGTGGCTCAGTCAGTTGAGCGTCTGCCTTCGGCTTGGGTCATGATCTCAGGGTCCTGGGATTGAACCCCACATCTGGCTCCCTGCTCAGTAGAGAGCCTGCTTCTCCCTCTCCCTCTGCTGCTCCCCCTGTTTGTGCTCTCTGTCTTTCTGGCAAATAAATAAAATCTAAAAAAAAAAAAAGAATCCTATTTTAATTGTCTCCCCTGATTCATGTTGGAAAAGTAAGCCATGGATTAGGGAGTGAGAAGGAACTTGCTCTTTTCCCAACTCCCAGTGCAGCCTGGAAAGTCATTTCATTTTTTTATTTATCCTACTAGCAAGTTTAAAATTCTTACTATGTGCCAGTGTTGGGGAGAGAATAATGAAAAGTAGACATGATCCCTGCCTTCATGCTTTATGCTTTCTGGCCTAATAAATTTGAACAAAATTCATGAAATTCCAGATTCCAGAAATAACCAACAGTGTTTTTTGCTTCAGGGCCAGGGAGAGGGTGTCATTCCAGCAGTTAACATGAAATCACACTTTTAAAAATACCTAATATCCACTAAGCAGTATGTTACACGTTATCTAATTTAATCTTCACTTTACTGTGCAAACTTACAAAGTGGGCATTATTAGTCTAGTTTCCCAGGTAAAGAAATTGGTACACAGGAAGGTTCTATAACTTTCCCAGTGTTAGACAGCCACCCCAGTCTATCTGATTGTAAAGCCTAGTTACTGAGTATTTGTATTGATATCAGGAGCTGAATAACCCACTTCTGCAAAATGAATCTAAACTTATATTATTTAGATGAATAAATCAAAAATATCATTTCTTTCTGATGCTGACCAAAAGTTGTAAGCTCAAATGTCTACATAGACACCAGGGAGATCTCCTAACTTAGCAAAGCAGGAGGGTAATAAGGAGTGGTGGGGACTGGAGTAAATTCAAACTTACATTCTTTGAAGCTTCCAGGTGATTGCTGCCATGTGGGAATGAAGGCCCAGAGTTAGTATCATTCTAGACTGTAGAGCGCCTTTGTACAACTTAGATAATGGTGCTCCTATATCTTGTGGATATAGACCTGGCGCAGCAAATAAGTGTGTGTTGGATGTCAGCCCCACTTACTCCTTAAGCTGATTCTCTGTGCAAACCACAGCCTAGATGGTCTTTTTCAAGAGAAGCTGGATGTCTGGATTTTTAAAGTGAAATTTCTTTATTTTTAAATATTGACAATGAATTCAAATTTTTAAAAAGTCACTGTATAGATCAAATAAAACTTATCTATGTGTTGGATTTGGTCTCCTGGCCACCATTTGAAACTTCCGAATTATAGGTTAAGCCTCAGAAGTGAGAAGGAACAGTTCTAATTTATGTGGTCATCATGCCCCTCAAAAATCTGGAGACAAAAATATTTTCAGTTTTGATCCTAGAAGTAAGAAGCATTTTAAGTATCTGAATCCTAAAGGCTAATCTGAAGAGAAATCATCTTTGTCTTTGAGAAGTCTGAGTATATTAGTCATGAAAAATTCTCAGGTGTTTTGTTATTTATAATTACCTATCTATAACATGAGTACTTGGGAGTTAAAAATGCATGAAGGTTAATTGTAAAAAGTTAAGTAGAATTTGTATAAATCTCAAATTACCTTGAACTTTTTTTTTTTTTGATATATGGTATTAGTTGTGGGCTATGATTGTTATTACAATAATATTTGATGATGCTAATAAGGTGTGCTAAGAATAACACCAAAAAATTTACATCATCTCACCCATAATTTGCCTTCTGGTCATGGATTTAGGTTGTCCCCAAATAATTTTTCCATAGGCTGAGGTAATTATTGCTCATTTTAAGTTTTAGCTTGATTGTTTTGTCTTTGTAATGACTCATTCTTTCTGTGTTATTTTATTTAAGCAAATAAACCAAACCATGTCCTACTTGGGTCAATGGAATCATGAAAGATATGCATTGCAGTGAAAAGGGATAGGTACCAAAGGTGTACCTAACCACCCTTGTGTCTTCTAAGCTCGTACTTCAGGGAAGTCTTGTCTTGAGGAATAATGGGAAGTTGCACACAGAGAGAGAACAAATTGAATCTTTTTGTAGAGGTGGGAAGAAAATACCAGGGCTGTGTGAATGATTACTAATGACCTCTTTTGATGAAATGCACTTCTTTTCAGGGACTAGAGCTGTTTGGACCTTATGTAGTCATTACTTTTGTGAAATTCCATAAACATGAAGTCCTTTTTTATCTGCAGGGATAGTAGAGCATAGGTCAGTGGGAACACTTTCTTTTTTCCCTTCTCACCTGCAAATGAAACTTCTATAACTCTGTGCTTAAGCTCTTAAGGAACCCAAACTGCAAAACTGCAAAAACTGAAGCTACACATGTGAAATTGCCACAAGCATATGTAGTTGTCTAGACTCTAATACATTCTAGAGAAGAGTGTCCTTTGTTCAGAGAGAAGCCTAGAACTAATTTCAACCAGGCTTCTAAAACCTGACACTGAATCAGAAAGGTTTCACTAAAAAATAAGTTGGAGCTACAAAGTCAGTACATAGTTTTTTGGATTATTATGGCATCTAAGGACATGTATCTTTCTTGCCCCCAAAAAAGAGTATCAGTGAAACAGACCTTTTAGGATATTCAGTTGTAGTTTTTCTCCTAACATGTTATTTTTGGCTAGACTATTGGAACTAGAAAGAATCTTAGTGATCCATTTCATTTCTAAACTGTGATACTTGGAACCCCACGTTGCTTTGGATATGTTTCAGTGTTCCTCTAAGAATGTAATTAAAATTGCATTAAAAATACATGGTCAATTCTGAATTATCTAGGTTATCACTGGCAGTAAAGAGGAGGTAATTAGTCAGGGCTTCAGAGCCCCAGCTACATTTCAGCCAAAGTGGCTTCAATTTTATTTATTCATTTGTTAAATAAATATTTATATAGCACCTGATATCCCCAGGAGCTATTTTGGGTGCTGGAGTAAAGTGGTTGAACAGGTAGACAAAGTCCCTGGTCTTATAGAGGGTATATTCTGGGATAGCGTGGGGCAGGAGACAGGAATGGATTTCCAGAAAGTGTACTTGAGGAATAGATAGAAGGCCTGGAGCACCTACCCACAACATGTATCTAGTAATCAGGTGCTATTCACTCTGCTAGGGTGCGGTATACAAGGATAAAGCTAAGAGATGAGGTTAGGGAGGTACTACGGCAAGAACATGTAGTTTCTTGAAGGCATGATAAGGAGTTTGGGTTTTATTATAAGTGCAGGGGGAGTGACATGATCTGATTTATGATTTCAAAGAATCATCCTGGCTTCTCCGTAGGCAAATAGCCTACGGTGTGGCCAGAATGGAAGCAGCAAAGGCTGTTAGGAGATTTTTATAGATTTCAGAATTTGGCCCAGGGTAAAGGCTACTTGCAGGGAAAATAAAGGTTTTAGTGATTGTGTAGGGCTAGAGTGACAAAATCCAAGACTGGAGAAGTGTCAGATGCATGGCTAGTTTTCCCTTTAAGACATTTGTTGAGTTTTGAGGCTTCACAGGAGGTTAAGGAGCTAGTTTGAAACCTTCTGAAAAGTAGAGTGAGATATCTGATAGTCTTGTGGAATATCGTGAGATACCTTATACTCTTTTATAGGAAACAAAGACCCTTCCAGGGGAGGAGACCCAAAAACAAAATAGGAAAGGGATAAATTCCCTAGAAAGAGTGGTGAATTGATCTACAGGTACGTTTCATCTGAGATACTTACTAAATCTGGATGCATCTGGAGGTTGAAAATCCAGACCTGACTTTTGGCAGAAGACTGTTGCAGAGAGGCAGAGAGACCAGCAGAAATTTGGACTTTTAGGGGGCTAGAATAACAAAATGGGAGATTTGAGGAATCTCAGGCACATAGCTGATCTTTCCTAGAAAGACGTTTGCCCCATTTGAAGCTGTGTGGAGTAGAAAGCTAAAGAGCTAAGTTGTAAACCTCTGAAGGGCAGAACTGAATCTATCTTAGACTTTTAGATTTGGGAAATCAAAGTCCTCCCAAGCTTATGATTAAAAGCCCTGGGAATGCATGCCCTAGGAACAGGATCAAGAGAACTAGATTGGGTTTTACCAAAACCTCATCACAGCCCCAACCCAACTCAATCTTCAGTTGGCTTGAAAAGATTAGCTGCCCTTGCTATTACCAGAAATAAGGAAACCTTTCTGGTAAGCAGATAACATGATCTGGAGGCTCTATAGTTCTTTGGAATTGGAAAACAAGCCAAAAGAAAATACCCAAGTGGAAGCACAGAGAGAAAAATAATGCAAAAACAGATAAGTGCAATGTGTGGGACATTCTGAAAAAGACATGTAATTGAAGTCCCAGAAGGAGAGGAGGAGAGAATAGAGTATCAGTAATATTCAAAGAGTTAATGGCTACCAATTTTCCAAAAGTATTAAAAGTATCAATCCAAAGATTTAAATAGGATACATACAATGAAAAGAATACTTGGCATCTCATATATAAAACTGCTTAAAAGCTAATAAGTAGAGAAAGTCTTAAATTAGGCCAGAGAAAGACTTTACTTTCAAAGGAACACTGACAAGACTTACAGCTGACTTCTTGATTTAGACCATGAGAGTCAGAAGATGATGGAATAACATCTCCACCTCCCCCCATCCCCAGTTTTATTGAGAAATAATTGACACACATCGCTGTATAAGTTGAAGACGTACAGCATGATGGTTTGGTTTACATATATTGTGAAATGATTACCACGGAAGGCTCAGCTGACATCCATCTTCTCAAATAGATGGAATAAAACAAAACAAAAAAAGTAAAAGAATAAAGGGGAAAATTTTTCTCCTTGTATTGAGAACTCTTAGTGCTTACTCTTTTAACAGCTTTCCTGTATATCATACAGCAGTGTTAGCTATTGTCATCATCTTGTGCATGGCATCCTAATACTTAATTTCATAACTGGAAGTTTGTATCTTTTGGTTATCTTCCTCCAGCTTCCCTTCACTTCACCCCTTGCCTTTGATAACCCCAAGCCTGATGACTTTTTCTATGAGTTTGGTGTGTGTTTGTTTTTAGACTCCACATATTGCTGAGATTATACAGAATTTGTCTTTGTCTAATTTATTTCACTTAGCAAAATGCCTTCAAGGTCCATCCATGTTGTCACAAATGGTAGGTTTTCCTCATTTTTTATGGCTGAATAATCTGTATTTGTTCATTGATGGACACTTAAGTTGTTTCCATGTCTTGGCTATTGTAAATAATGCTGCTATAAATATAGAGGTGCAGATATTTTTTCGAGTTAGTGTTTTTTTCCCCTTTGGATATATTCCCAGAAGTGGAATTGCTGGATTGTATGGTAATTCTATTCTTAATTTTTTGAGGGTCCTCTGTATTGTTTTCCCTACTGGCTGTACTGATTTGTAATCCCATCATTAGTAATCCACCTTTTCTTCACTTCATTGCCAGCATTTGTTATCTTTTGTTTTTTTAATGATGGCCATTCTAACAGATGTGAGGTGATATCTCATTCTGGTTTTAATTTGTATTTAATGTGTGTTTAACGTGTATGACTATGTATGCTAGTACCATACTATTTTGAGGACTATAGCTTTATAATATAGCTTGAAATCAGAAAGTATGATACCTCCTGTTTTGTTCTTTTTTTCCCTCAGGATTTATTTGCCTATTCAGGGTCCTTTGTGGTTCTAAACTTTAAGATTGTTTTTTTCTACTTCTATTAAAAATGCCTTTGGAATCTTGGTAGGGATTACACTGATCTATAGATGGGTTTTAGTAGTAGTGATATTTATTTATTTATTTTTGGTAGTAGTGATATTTTATTTTTTAATTTTTTTAATTTTATAATTTTTTAATGTGAGCAATGAAGTAGTAGTGATATTTTAATAATATTAATTCTTCTAATTCATGAACATGGGATACTTTTCCATTTACTTGTGTCTTCTTCAATTTCTTTATCTGTGTCTTTTTTTTTTTTTTAAGGTTTTATTTGTTTGAGAGAAAGAGAGAGAGAGAGAGTGCATAAGCAGGGGGAGGGGCAGAGAGAGAGGGACAGAGGGAGAAGCAGACTCCCCACTGGGCAGGGAGCCCAATGTGGGGCTCAATCTCAGGACCCTGGGATCATGACCTGAGCTGAAGGTAGATGTTTACCTGACTGAGCCACCCAGGTGTCCCTCTTTCACCAGTGTCTTACAGTTTTTAGGATAGAGATCTTTCGCCTCCTTAGTTAAATTTATTCCTGAGTATTTTATTTTTGTGATGCTATTATAAATGAAATCAGCTACTTTTTCAGAAATTTTGTTAGTGTATAGAAATGCTACTAATTTTTGCATGTTTATTCTGTATTCTGCAGTTTTACTGATTTCACTGATTAGATCCAACAGTTTTTGGGTGAGTTTTTAGGATTTTCTATGTTCCAAATTGTGTTGTCTGCAAATCAAGACAATTTTACTTCTTCCTTTATAATTCTGATACCTTTTATTATTTTTTCTTGCCTGATTGCTCTCTGTAGGATTTCCAGCACTGTGTTGAATAGGAGTGGTGAGAGTAGGCACCCTTGTCTTGTTCTTGATCTTAGAGAAAAAGCTTTCATCTTTCACTATTTGGTATGATGTTAGCCATGGGCTTGTCATATATCCTTTATTATGTTGAGAAATGTTCTTCTATGCCTAATTTGTTGAGAGTTTTTATCATGAATGGATGTTGAATTTTGTTAAATATTTTTTCTACATCTATTTAGATGATCATATGATTCTTTCTCATTCTATTAATGGGATGTATCATATTGACTAATTTGCATATGTTGAGCCATCCTTGCATTCCAGGGATGAATCCTACTCGATCATGGTGAATGATCCTTTGCTGAATTCAGTTTGCTAGTGTTTTATTGAGAATTTTTTCATCTATATTTATTAAGGATGTTGGCCTGTAGTTTTTTTGTTTTTTTGTTTTTTTTTAGTAGTGTCCTTTCTGATTTTGTTATAAGGATAAGTCTTGCCTCATAAAATAAGTTCATGATTTTTCCTCCTCTTTGATTTTTTGGAAGAGTTTAAGAATGATTGGTGTTGATTCTTTAAATGTTTGGTAAAAATCACTGGTGAAGCCATTTTGTCCTGTTTTTTGCTGGGTTGGGAGTTTCTGATTACTGATTTAGTGATTACTATAATTGGTCTATTCAGATTTTCTAGTTCTTCATTCAGTCTTGCTAAGTTGTATGTTTCTAAGACTTTTTCCATTTCTTCTGGGTTGTCAACTTTGTTGGCATTAAGTTGTACATAGCAACTCTTATAATTCTTTGAATTTCTGTGATATCAGTTGTAATGTCTCCGTTTAAAAGACAGATTGTAAGACTGGATAAAAATACAAAATCCAAGTATATGCTGCTTACAGAGAATAAGGAATGTAAATATTTGAGGACATAGAAAGGTTGAAAGTAAAAGGATAGAAAAAGATAAGCTTAAAAACAAAACAAAAGAAAGAGCTGTTTAACCTTACTGATATCAGACAAAGTAGACTTTTAAGGTAAAAAGCATTATTAGTGATAAGAGGATATTTCATAATTGTAAAAGGTACAGTCTAACCAGGAGGAGGCTATTGCAGTAATCCATGCTAGAGATGATGGTGACTTGGACTAGAAAGACAGCTGTGGTGATTAGGTAAAGTAGTCAAATTCTGGGTATATGTTGTGGGTAGGTGCCAATAGGACTTCCTATTGGATTTGGTATGGGATATGGAAAAAAGAGAGGTATCCAGGATGATTTCAAGGTTTTTGTCTTAAAGGACTAGGTAAATCACAGTGCTATTTACTGAAATGGGGAAGTTTATTGAGATTTGAGGCTAGGAAAGAGAAATAAAAGTTATTTTTTAGCCCAGTGGAACAGAGTTTGGGGAAATAGCAGTAATTTGGTTTTGAACATATAGAGTAATGGTGTTGAGAAGGCATTTGGATACATGAATCTGTAATCTAGTGTAACTCCCTCATTTTACAGATGAAGATAGTGAGGCTTCAAAACTGGCTTGTAGGGCGCCTCATGGCTCAGTCAGTTAAGCGTCTGCCTTTGGCTCAGGTCACGATCCCAGGGTCCCCGGATCAAGTCCTGCGTCAGGCTCCCTGCTCAGCGGGGAGTCTGCTTCTCCCTATCCCTCTGCCCCTTCCCCTGCTTCTGCTCTCTCTCAATTAAATAAATAAAATCTTTAAAAACAAACAAACAAACAAAGCCCAACAAAACTGGCTTGTAGTTACACAGCAAATAAATGGCAGCACCAGAACTAAGATCCAGATCGTTTGGAGCTAAGCCTAGTGTCTTAAGTCGTACCATAGGTTACTTCTAAATTTGCTTTGTTGAACTGCAGAAAATAATTCATGTAGAATAGTAGTAATTGGTAAAGTGTATTGAGTGTTACTACATGCCAAGAATCATGCTAAATACTTAGGATACCTTTTCTCTTAAGGTCTTTTTTTTTCTTTTATAGCCCAACAAGGTAGTTACTGTAATTATCCTCATTTTTACAGTTAAGAAAACTGAGTTTTGAGATTAAGTGACTTTCCCAAGGTCATTGGTAAAGCTATTCAGATAGCCCCAGGGGTTCAACTCTTGTCCCCATGTTTTAACCCCTATGCTTTACCTTTTCCAGCACACTAGAAAATAGACACTCGAACCGTGCTGTGTCCCATTTCATTCTCTTGATTCTTTTGTGAGCCATACGGACTATTTGATTTTTTGGCTTCCAGTTTTTCCTTTAGACTTTGCATTTGACTAAGGAGCCATCATCCAGTTACATTTAGGGAACTTACAGATACTTCCATGTGGCTCTTTTCCCAGGGCCCAAGAAGAATGCTTCATTAGGAAGGAGTGACGGCTTCTTGTTTCAGCAGCTGTAACTGCCGTCTTTTTGGAACAAAGGAGTAATTAGAAATCATTTGTAATAAAAGCCTCCTCTCTTTCTGACATAAGAGGCTTTGTAGTTTTGTTGACTTCTTTGAAAATTACAGAGGAAATAAATGAAACCAGAAAAAAAAAAATGCCAGAAAACCCAACACCTCATCCAAATTACCTCCCCAGCCAAAACGGAAACATCCTCAGAAGAAGGAGGCTTTTTTTTTTTTTGGTCTTTAATCTAAGGGTAGTGTAAAAGCCTAGGTAGTCTCTGGGACTACTTTAATCAACTTAATGCAGTCTGTAGACTTCAGGCTTTGGGCTAGTACAAAGAGACACTCAGATGTAAGCCAGTGAGTGAATGCTTTCACAGGGCATTGGACTAAAAACAGCTCTATGCGATAAAAGGAGAGGTCCAACAGGAGTCAATGATATGGTCCATTCTGGCTGGATTGACACCGTCTGGAAATGGGTTATGTTACTAAAGGTGTAGTGGCAAGAGCCAGCTGGTCCCTCCATCTAGCATAATTTCCTTCACAAGTCGCTTGTGAGAATAAAAGTGCATGGTGATGGACCTTTGTTAGTTCAAAGGTTTTTACCTCTTTATTCTAAAGCCCCATTGTGAATTCACAGGGCTTAAAATATGTATTACTGTCCCTTTCATTTTATCGTTCTGAAAGAAATCAAAGACAAAACTTTTTTCTTCCCAATGAGCTTGTCTGTTTGAAATCATAGGGTGTTTGTACATATGGTCTTCTAATACCTCAACTGAATCTTTGCAATTTCTGTGGGAGTTATGAAGCATTTGTCTTCCTTAAAGAGTTTCAAGGAGCCCTTGCAAAAAGACTGATTTGCTTTCTCTTCCTTTTCAGTAATTATAGTTTAGTTTATTGTAAAATAAAACAGAATAAACTACAATTACATTTTATTTTATTTTTTTATTATGTTATATTAATCACCATACATTACATCATTAGTTTTTGATGTAGTGTTCCATGATTCATTGTTTGCGTATAACACCCAGTGCTCCATTCAGTACGTGCCCTCTTTAATACCCATCCCCCTACCCCCCTCCCCTCTAGAACCCTCAGTTTGTTTCTCAGAGTCCATAGTCTCTCATGGTTCGTCTCCCCCCTCCTATTCCCCCCTTACAATTACATTTTTAAGGGGATCTGGAAGGCTGTTAATCGCCCCCCCCTTCTCAATGACAGTTGAGTATTTCATCTTGCTATAATCTCAATTCTTGAGTATTTCTGTCCACAACTTTTGCTTCAGTAAAACTTCTGGCTGAATCAAATAGGTTTTGAGCCTAAACATTGTGTACTACATAGGGTGATGCTAGTAAAAATATGAAAATTTTAGCTGTACAAGGAAAATAATGCTCTCATGAACATTACTAATTGCTCTTTGCTATGATTGGCCTGAGGAATTTTTCCTGAAGGCACATACTTCATATTGTGAATTGCTTGCTCACTGGAGTCTCTGTGTCCTATATTTTTTTTGTCTGACACACAATCCATACTATAAAGTCTATCTTTTATCCATTCAGTACAGCTTAAAGTGTAATTTTGGTGATTGACAGTTTGTAAAAAAAAAAGGAGAAATGCTCATTTAAAAAAAAAAAAACAACTGTCTCTTACCAGTACAAAAACATTGGTGACACTACTCAGTTTCCCAAAGAAATATTTTGTTCATCATCTCCTGAAATGTGAATCACAACACTCATGACAGGTGAATGAAGAGAGGAAAATTAAGATATGGGCACAAACAAAAGCAGCATTAATAATTCAGGTAAATAAAATTTGTATACAAAAGAAAACTGTCAAGGTGATGGAGAATGTTTCTGCAAACACAGGACATTTAGGCAACCGGAAAATAAGTTGAGCTTTGAATGTTTTACATTCCACGTAAGGGCTTTATGTAGTTTGAATTTTCTTTTCCTGAGTCCATTGTTGTAGCAAACATTATTTATTATAATTTATAATCTTCCCTAGGTTAAATGAGTTGGAGTTTTTCCTTTATCCACATTGCTGCAATTTTAAAGGACCAACCACAGGTAGACTGTGAACTGTTCTTTAATATTTTATAGTTCATTTATATTAGCTTTAATTGGTTGAAAGCCATTCCTTTCTTACCTGAGCCATTTATACTAATTTTGTCACATCTCACTGGTAGTGCCCCTTAGTGGGTCTCTCCATGTAGTTTGGCTGCTTTAATTTTTAAGGCACAATGTAAAAACATTATTCACCAGTTATCTTTAAGATGTGAGTTAGGAGATCAGGTGGCATTGACAACAATCAAAAGATGCATTGACAAGAATCACTGTTTTCAAGAAAGACCTTATAGTAGGCTGGAGAAATTGTCATTACCTGCATTAGAATGATACCTGGTTTTTCTAGCTTGCTTCACTTATTCAACATATTTACTGACATCCCATTATATACCTGGAACTGTGCTAGAATTTGAGGATAAGAAAATAAAAGAGGTGCATATAAATATAAAGAGGTTCACAATCAGAGTTGAGGTACTGAGCAAAACAACACTAAGGAATAATGGCAACTGGGTATGAAGGGGATGAAAACGCTTCAGGAAAAGGGAGCGGCATGGGCCCTGCATAGTGAAACTGGGAGCCTGCAAGTATTTGAAGTGGCAGGTCTGTGTGTTGAGGGGTAAGGGAAAGAGTGGAGGTGTGTAGATGAGGCCAGATCACATTTATGCGATAAGAAGACAATTACTGATGAATTTTAAGCAGGGAAAGGTTGATCAAAGTGGGGCTATTGAGAGATCACCTGGGCAATTGCATGGAGTATGAATTCAAGCGATACTGGCTGCAGAGTAAGAAGGATCCTGTAGTAATCTGGGGGAGGTCTGATAACTGTGTTAATTAAGGTAGAGGGGATGGCTGGTTGGGTATAGATTCATGAGCAGTTTAAGGGGGTAGGATTGATAGCATTTGGAGATTGGATATAGGGGGTGAGGGGAAAGGTAAAATCTTATACAGCTTCCAGGTTTCTGATTCAGGAGGCTGGATTGAGATTGGTCAAATTGGGAAATGTAGGAACAGAAATGTCTTTGATGGTGGTTGGTAGTCATGGGTGAGGCAGCCAGATCAGGAGCTTAGTTTTAGACTTCTTGAGTTTTGATGTTATATGTCCCTGTGTCAAGAGAGAATTCTAGGTCAAGGATATAGTTTGGGGAATATTTTATTTCTAATAGTAGCTAATGGTTCAGATAAAGATACACAACTTTTAAAAATGTCCTTTCAATATTTTGTTTTTTAAATGGAAAAATACATGTATATGATAAAAATCAATCAAGTGGATACAATAAAAAACAAATCTTCCTCCCATCCCAGACCCACAGTTGCTGTCTTTAGATGTAGCTCTTTTTAACAGTTTTCAGAAATGCACACAAAATTATCTTTCCAAGTACAAGCATAAATGTGTATAAATATATGTGTGTATAAATATAAATATGTGTATGTATTTTAAATGGAAAAGGTAGTATATTATATTTACTCTTCTGCATGCCATTTGTCTTTGCTTTTCATTATACCTTGGAAATCATGCCATATCAACACATATGGATCTACTTCATTGTTTTTAATGGTTGTGTATATTCCATTTCATGAGTGGACCTGGTGTCTTAAACCATTTTTTTTTTTTTTTTACTGGTGGCTACTTAAGTTTTTTTTTCTTTCAGTTTTTATGATAAAAAATGCTTCAGTGAACATCTTTGCATATATAGCTTGGCTTATTTTTGCAAGTAAATTGCTAGTGAATTTGCTGAAGGGTAAATTCCTGGCAGTTAAATTGTTGTGAAACGTATACTCAAATTGCTTTCCAAAGAGATTATGCCACTTTACATGGTCACCGGTTGTGTATGAGGGAGTCTGTTTCCCTGTATTCTAGCCAACACTGAGTACTACCACATATTCTGAGCTCTACCAATCTTGTAGCGGATAATTGCCTGTCATTTAAAATGGATTGGTGGCTGTAAGCCCATGAGCACAGCTTGTTACTGTAACTTCCCTGTAGAGAGAGATTTGTTCCCTGGAGAACCTATAGTATCACTGTCTTTAGAATTTTTCTCTTACTCTAGTCACACTCTAGTGGGGTTGCAGACACTCCTACAGCCTCCTACCCAGAGGGTGAATGCTTGACTGCCAGTGTTCTGGGAGCCAAGGCTCCCAGAACTCATGCCCTTAACCATACATGGGGTCCCCCGGTCAAGGACTTGGTTACCAATACTTCCCCCAAGAATGAATTTCATCTTTTTTCCTAGATGAGAGAGGGGCAGGGTTGGAGGAGGAGATGTGGGGGGATCTGACTGCTTCTTAAACAAAGGTTTCAGCTAATTCTCCTTATTACAGTACTCTCTCCCTTCACCCCCCACTTGGGGAAGAACCTGGAATTCCTACTCCCGATCATGGCAGGGATTCTGCCTTATGAATTATGTGGGTTCACTCTTTTTCCCACCACCAGTTTAAGACACCGTGCTCTGTGGTCTGCTAAGTCATTTACCATTCTCTGTGTATTTACAAGTTTGCAAAGATAATGCCTCCTCTCCTGTTCACCCTATCTCACTTAAAGTGAGTGATGTGTCTGGAGGGAGCAAGAGTGGTAGGTGTGTGTTCAGTCTGCTGTTTCATCTGATAGTCTAATCCTGATAGAGTTAATCCCTTTAACTGTCAATGTCTTCACCTGAAGAAAGGGATAATAATAGTGTTTTCCTCAGTCTCAAGGATGGAACTGAGGTAATACTGGGAAAGTACAAATCATGGTCTCTCAATAAATGGCCGTTGTTAATAAAATGTGTGTGTATGGATGTTAGTATAATATGTAACCTGTATGACTACATCCCTTCCACACTTGGAATATATTGCAAATATATTACAAATAAATCCTTTTTTCCTGCCTGAGTGTCACAGACAGCTGTTACCAGTGGGTTGGAATATTTGCCAGAGATTGAAGCATTTTCCAGTACTGTAGGTGCTGGGCCAGAGATTAATCTGAGAGACAGAAAGCATGCTATATTTAAAAAACTGCCTTCTTCTCTGAGAAAGGGGAACCCTCTTGCACTGCTGGTGGGAATGCAAACTGGTACAGCTATTCTGTAGAACAGTATGGCAGTTCCCCAAAAAGTTAAAACTAGAACTATCCTATGATCCAGCAATTGCTCTACTAGGTATTTACCCAAAGGATACAAACATACACATTTGAAGGGGTACATGCACCCTGATGGTTATAGCAGCATTATCAACAATAGTCTAACTATGGAAAGAGCCCAAATGTCCATCAATTGATGAATGGATAAAGAAGAGGTGGTGTATGTATACAATGGAATATTACTCAGCCATCAAAAAGAATGAAAGCTTGTCATTTGCAATGATATGAATGAAGCTAGAGTATATTATGCTAAGTGAAATAAGTCAGTCAGAGAAAGACAAATACCATATGATCTCAGTCATATGTAGGATTTAAGAAAGAAAACAGATGAACGTATGGGAAGGGGGAAAAGAAAAAAAGGAGAGAGGGAAACAAACTGTAAGAGACTCTTCAAGATAGAGAAGTTGATCGAGGGAAGTGGGTGGGGGATGGGCTAGTTGGGTGATGGGCATTAAGGAGGACACTTGATATGATGAGCACTGGGTGTTGTATGTAAATGATGAATCACTGAATTCTATTCTTGAAACCAATGTTACACTGTATGTTAACTAAGTAAAATTTAAATTAAAAAAAACCCTGCCTTCTCCTCTGATCCAGATCAGATTTGTATGCCTTGCTCTCTTTTTACTGTCAACATAATAATGCGAGGAACTGACTTTTTGTTGGGTATCCCCAAATGTCAGTGTGTGTTGGTCTTCTCTTCTCTTTTGGGCTCTTTTTCCCTAAGGGGAAATTTCTAATGTTCTCCCTGGGAATGGCAACCTGTTGCTAGATCTTGGATTACTGAACGGGATAAACTCTGTGGGCCTTGTTCTTCCCTACGTAGCTTTGAGTGGAAGCCCTATTCTTTGTCACTTCAGTCCTATCTTCAGCTATGCCAGTGCCCCTGAGTGTGGGAGCTCTGGGGTTCAACTTGCCAAGAGGAAAACTTCTTACCTCCTGCTGGGGGTGGGGGAGCAGTTTCATGGCTCTGTGGGATGTGGGGGGCAGTTCTGGGAATTGAACCACTCTTTATAGCAATGCCTTGCAACCTTTAATGTATTTACAGATCACCTGGGAATCTTAGGCCCTGAATCAGTAGGTCTGGAGGGGTACCTGGAATTTTCTTTTCTTTTCTTTTTTCTTTTCCTTCCTTCCTTCCTTCCTTCCTTCCTTCCTTCCTT